>NC_052485.1:9235594-9513087 GCF_009730915.1 Dioscorea cayenensis subsp. rotundata | reverse complement strand
CGCTGGCAAAAATCTGCTCTTCGAACAACAGCCTAATTGATGTCCTTCTTTGATCCAAAAAATTTTCGTGTCCTCTACGACATTTCCTGTTTCCTGTAAACATCATGATCATACCTGTTCTTTTCTTTCTTTACTTGTAGATAATCTCCCCGTCCCTTTTTCCTATCTTACTGGAACTAAACTGTTTCTTTGATAGTGATTTCAGTAATGATTTCATAAGAGAGATGATTCATCTAAAAATATAGACAATGGGTGATCTTTTTATTGAAAATATTCAAATCCTTTTAAATGTTGGGTATAATAAATAATTTAGAAATCTTGAATATTGGAATCAATCTCTTTGGTGGAGTGAGCATTAAAATTGCCACTTGGGTTTTGTGGTGGTATTAGGGAATTTTAACCCTTAGCAATGTTTAAATATAGTTTTTGATTTCGCTCTGGCTGGTTGCCAGCCGGCATATATAGTGTAGCATTTAACATGTAAAGTTAATCTCTACCATTAAAAAATAATAGTTTAGCTTTTTTTTGTGGTTAAGGGCCAGTCGTTCAGTACCATGAGGGAAAAATGTGTGTTCTATTAGAATTTTAGACTTCTAGCATGAGAAACTAAATTAGATTGATCTAACTTCAGTTGTCTATAGAATAATGGATGCATGTCAAGGATGTGATTGTGCTTTTGGAACATTGCCTGCTATTCATTGGTGGTTTCATGGTTGGTTAATAGTTAAAACAATTAAAATTCTTGTTCTACAGTGATGGCATTCAATTGTGGATTTAATGCAAGATGAGTATTTGAGCCCAGGTAATGGCTTTCATATTTTGTGTTTGAGTTTTTGGTTGTTTTGAGATTTATTTTGGAAGGAAACTATGTTTTGAAGTTAGAACTTTTGTTCATTACTAAGAGCTAATCAAAATAAATATTTTAAAGATTAAATTATACTTTCTAATTAATATTGACAGTTTTATTAAGCCTTTGTGATGAATTTTTAATGTATTTGTTTATTTTAACTAAATATTGAGAAGATTATTTATTAACTCATGTTATCCTTACGTTTGTTGGTTTGAGTTGTTGGGGTGCTGGCTTATCATAAATTACCCCCACCAAATATCCACTGAAAAGAAGTGATTACATCATTGGCTGTAATTAAAGAGAATATGAAGGTAGTAATAATGAACCAATTTTAAATAGTTTTGAAATGGTTTTAAGGCATTTCTACTTCCAAGGTAAATGTTATGAAAACATAGACATAAAGGTGAATATAGTTATAGTTGTGTTTTAGATTAAGCAAACTACCATGATATTCCCAAGTAATATGGACTAGGTAGTAATAATGAACCATGCCAAATAGTTTTTGATTTGAGTTTTAAGACGTTTTCGCTTCAACTGATGTTGTGAGAAAAACAGACATGTGAATATAGTTATAATGGTGTTTTGAATAAAGCAGGCTACTAGGTGTTCGAGTTCCCAAATGTAATGGACTAGGTGCTTTTAATGAAATTTCTTCCATAAGTTAAGACTACAGTTGCATAAGGAAGACTTTAAGTATCTTAGCTTGAAGAAATAGGCAAACCGATAGCTTCTTTAAGGAGACCTTATGTAAAATCACATTTGCATCGAAACATGAATTGAAGTCAATTTTCATGTTTTCATCCTGAACCTAGTTCTTGACAACCAATTTAACACAATTCCCACAGCTTTTCCTAGATTTTTACTTAGTAGAATCTCAGCAAAGGAATTAATATGTTTAAGCTTTTACATAGTACATTACTATATTGTTTCATGGAGGTATTATCCTACTGATTATGTACTGGTTTTACATATATGGAATTTTTGAATAATTTTCCGAGTGTGTAATATTCTACTTGTGTATCAGTAGAGGTGAGTCAGCGAGAAATCGCAGATTGCCTATACTCAGCTCGCGTTGCTCAACATGTATGATGCTGGCTGATTGCTGTCTCAACCAGCTAGAAGAGCTGTAAGAAAATGTGTGTATTCATTACTTATTCATAAACCTTTAGTCGGGCTTGTTCCGATCCACAAACACTCTTTTATTCTTTTGCAGCTCAGAGGCAAAGGGGTTCCAGAGAGTGTTCATTATAGCACATTACCAAATGGTTTGAAGTTGTCGTGTGTTCTCCTTTAGGTTTTCATCCTGATTGATCTAATTCTTGTGAAATTCAAGTATGTTACATGCTACTACCATCCTATCGCCTCTTGTTGAAAAAGATTAAGGATCTAATCATACTACCCTTTCATGTATTTTCAGTTTGCTAGTTTCTTTTGTTGCTCGAGTGCTGTATTTTCTTCTTATGATAAATTGTATGCATATTTAGGTTGATGTTTCATTCTTTTTCATTATTTTAATGTCTGATGTTTTAAGAGAGACCAAGTAGAATGAAAAGATCTTATAGTTGTAGGCCTTATGGAACAACCATTTAAGTGATGTAGCTGGTTAGTTTATATTTTATGCAGTTGCTGGATTTTGTATTACGCTGACATTTTGTTGGTTCATAGTTAGATGGAAAAATATGCAATCTTTGTCTCAGGTGAGTAGTGTTATTAGTTTTGCACCCTAAATGGTGAAACCAAAGAGTAATTACTCTTGAAGATCCTTGAAAAGGCATGGAAAGATTTTGCAACAGGCTCCTTCAATAGGAGCGTGGATAAAAGAGTGGAACTTTTGCCAGATGAAACACAGTTAATAATTATAATGGCATGGCAATTGTTGACAACCACTAGCTAGGAATGAGTTCCCACACCAAATAAAGATCTGTCTTCAATTCAGAACCCACAAAATAGTACTTCAAATGATGCTCAATTAATTAATTATGCTATCAGCTATGATAGTTATTTTGCATGGACCTCCATAAGCAATAATGAAATCCTCTTGAAACTGTAAAATACTAACTCCCTGCCGGTGAAATTCTATTGCATAAAACATATAATTTTCTTGCAGTTACACCTTCAATATAGGGGCACATGTCTGTGATCTAAGGAAATGGGAAAAATAGAGGCAGAGTGGCACTTCCATGAAGTTGTGAGGGGAAGTTGAATGTAGTCTCAGTAATGGTGCTCTGTATGAGGGAAGTGAAACAACCATGAAGTAAAAATTTATGAACAATTACTACGTCCCTTGAGTTCAAAAGGCTTTGTGTCAACCTTTGTGAAGTTTTTATTATTCTCATCTTTTCTTATCTTGTTGTTATAGGTGTTTAGTTATCAGACTCTTAGTTCATTCTTCATTCATCAGGAGCTTGAGAGACATGTCAGAACATGTTTGGCATTTTGCGCATGTAAAGTGATTGTATATTCAGTAGTATTGTTATTTACAGTCCGTATGCTTGGTAGTATTATTAGGAGGCAATATCTTTTGTTTAGAAATGGTTTGTCTATAAATTATTAATCTGATCTTATATGAGTGGAGGTTTTATTGCAATAGTTTGGTTAATTGCTATATATTGTCTTCTCTCTTCTTTCTATGCCTCTAGTCACATAGTCAATCTTAGATGGATAATAATCTAATATTTTATTAAAAAAAATACTAGATTTAACAATTTCCAATGATTATGCATTGAACAGTGAGCCTTGTTGAAATCAATGCTTTATGGTGGATGCAAAAAACAAAAAATGATAATAATAATAATAAATACATGCTTTTAGCTGTGATAATTTTTATTTTTTGGTGCCATTTGAGAAAACCTTTTCACAATCTAAAACTTTGATGAATTATTTACTGGCTTATTGTGCATTGCCTCCATAATCTCCAAATATTTGCAACAAGTAAAAGTTTATAAAAGTACTTGTTTTTCTTTTATTCTTTGTGTTTCTTGCAAGGTTTTATGATTTGAAGGTTGGAAGTGGACTTAAAGCTGTAAAGGGGTCACGTGTTGCGGTATTTTGCTAATTCCAGTTCAATCCCTTTTCTGCTGTTGACATATGAAAAGTTATATTGTAGAATTCTAAGTTCTCCTTGAAAATATAATGACTTTCTCTTTCATGATAGTCATACAAGAAGAAAGCGTCTGATATCAGACACAATCATAAGTAAAGTTGGAAAGTCTGTTACATACTGTCTGATCATAGAAACTTCTTAGACTCTAATTAGTAAGCTCAATTCAGAGTAATTGATATGTCTTCTTGTCAAGGGTGATCTGAACATAAAAATATGTAAGACCGTAAATGCGAAACCATGATCACCATTTTTTCACCTTTACATGTTGGTTTCCTTATTAGCTCGTATGCATTTTCACTTGCTCAATTTCGTTGTCATCAATTCTCCTCTTGCGAGTTCTATTTTCTAATTATTCTCTAAAACGTTTTGAAGTCTCATGAAACTTAATTGAAAGAAGTGGCAACTGTGCTAAACAAGTTTGTCATAAGGACCATCGCTGTGCAGCAAGATTATTGTGGTTTGCCTAGGTTCTTATCAAAATTCACCCCTCTGGTGATTGAAACACAAGGGTAAGAGGAGTAAAATTTTTCCTTGATCACTGGCTTGCTTAATTTCGTGGCACAAGTTTGTTATTATTTTCTAGCTTGTTCTTATGTTATGTGTGGATGATGTAAACTATTGAACTTGGTCAGTATTAGCTTCTCTGAGTTCAAAAGACTAGTTTCCAGGATTCCTGAGTATTGCCTCTGTAAAGGGATCTTAAATATAAGTATGTATTGGCTATCTGGTTGGTTATAAGACATACACTATGATTTCACTCACTGATTTTATCAAGAAAAAAACAAGAATGAAATCAGGATACAAGTTCATTTTATCATTTGGTTATGAAGGAAAACTCTTAGAGATAATTACTAAACCAAATGAATTTTGTTTTGTTTATAAACTTGATCCACTCTCATAAAGGATTCCCTGAAGCCTTCTTTTGTAATTAAAAAGATATTAATTGGTTTAATTTTCATCATGTAGGTACATTATGTTGCTAAGTGGAAGGGAATTACTTTTATGACTAGTAGGCAAGGTCTTGGTGTTGGTGGTGGAACGGTAGCTTTCATCCTTAAGTTTCAGACCAAGTCAAATATAGCATTGCAAAATTTATACCAATCTGATCAATTTTCTCTGCTTACTGATGTTTTTTTGTCCTTTGCAGCCATACGGTTTTGATGTTGGTCAATCTGAGAAGGGATCTGTCCTTAAAGGTTTAGATTTAGGAGTCGAAGGAATGAGAGTTGGTGGCCAGGTTTGTTACCTATAACTGAAAGCTGCATGAAGTTCCTTAATCAATAATGCAGATTTTTTGTTTTCACTGAGGCATTACTCTAAATTTTTCTTTGCTAATTTATTGTTTCAGTTCGTGAATTTTGAACTTCACAATTTTTTCTGGTTGAAATAGACCTTGCAAAAATTTATGAGTTAAAGAAAATTGTTTGTGTAACAAGTGAGAAGTCTGTTTGAATGCCGAATATGTTCGATATCTTCATTTCTTGACTGCAGAAAGGATGCATTTTGTCATCAATATAAGGATACACTAGGCCCACAATAATCCATTACACCCTTTTGTTGTCTGCTTCCTGTACATAACCATATACTATGTCTAGTTGCTTAAGTTATCAATAGTTAACTTTATGGGATATGTTTTTGTTGGACAATTGTTAGCGCTGCTAAAAATTAAAGGTAACAGAAAACCACTGAAGTTTAATTGGGATTGCCATTTGACTCCTATCTTCAATTTGCATTAAATAATCCTTGTGTTTTTCAAATTCATTGCAGTCCAACCCTCAAGTCCAAGAGCCTGACGAAAAGCACTGCCTCTGTCATCTGTTGACCATTTACTTTTAGCTTGCTATTTGTCCAACGGTTATCCCATGAGAAATCAGAATTTGAGTATGAAGTTTATAGTCCACAAGGGCTAGATAGAGACAATATGCAAGCTATAAGGTTTGTTCTTTGACAAAGAAAAGGATAGTTGCTGTATAGAAAATAAAGTTGCAAATATAAGTCATAAATAAACTTAATAAATTCAATTAACACTTTTATTTGAAAAATCTTTTCTTTTTTTGTCATTTTGCCGAGTCAAATTTGTTATTTCATCATAACAAAGTTTGACATATCATCAACAAAATATTTCATCAGTTTACTGCAAAATATGACCACATTATCGAAAGGTGCCCCTAGTTTTAACTGCAACAAAATCTAACAGCTTTTCATAGACTTATATGGAAATAGTTCATCATTACTGAACTGTACCGACATCCCAACTGTTTCCTTACCACGGAATATGACTGATTTCCTAAATATGATAATAATCACCTAAAATGTTTCAGTATAGCATGGCAAGCAGGTAGTATCATATAGGTTTTTTAAGTACTATTGTTCCTGAATTTCTTAGCGGACAATTTTTTTAAGAAAAATCTTAAAATTATATATATATATATATATATATGTAAGGAATAAATCCACTTCCCAAATTTTTAGAAATTTTGATAAATAAATTAATTAACTAAGTTCTAATGCCATGTTAGATGCAAAAACAGACACATTTCTTGGACATGGTTCAATCCAAAAGGCTAAGCTGATAAAATGAGCCACCCATACTTTTGCATATTCAAGTCCAAATAACAAATTCTACTACACTAATCGATATGAACTTATTTGTTACTCTTATAAGCTGTACATGGTATTGTCAAGATTGAATAAAATATTTATTTTCCTTTGGAAGGACTTATTTGATCTTCTTTTTTATGTCATTTTTGGAATTTCTTCAATTCATTGAGGTGAAAGAGGAGTTGCCAATGTTGAATACAATAGTGCTTTTCTTATCTAAGGACTTCTAATTCACTTTATCTTGTGATGCCCTTTTCGATAAATGATTCTGATTTCAGCAGCGGATGCTTGTCTTTTCCTGTAATTGAATTAGTTTAAGTGCACAAACACTATTAAACCAGAAGAAGAATATTTGTCTAAGGTTGGAAACGTGGCATATATCACGGAAGGAAAGATGACAAGCTTTCTGCTCCTAACTGCGTTCTGCATGTCTGGACCAATATCTAATAACCTTAAACTAGCACAAAATCTTTTGCTAGCCAGTGTTTGATCTTCATGCAAATATATTAGACATGAAATCATGGCTATATATCATAAATGATATGATCTAGGAGATAAATTTAAGGTGCACGGTTTTTGAATATTCTTCTAAAATTCTATTCCTATTGATGAAGTTATATTCTTTTTTATTTCTCCATTTTCATAGAGATTATTGATAGTCCCTCCTGAGCTAGCTTATGGAAGTAAAGGAGTCCAAGAAATTCCCCCAAATGCAACAATTGAGGTAATCACTGATATGCATCTTGATTATTATTTGTGTTTAAAGCTGGTTTCAACCCATTATAACATGCAAGTATTTAGTTATGTACCACCTGAAATCTTTACATTGAGTGCTTGTGTTTCCATAGGTTGACAAGATTTCTCGGAATATTACAAAAATTTGCATGATTTTATTTGTTATAGAATTTTCCCAAAATGCCCCATTTTACCTCTCTATCTATTTGCCAAGCCACCGTGACACTATTCCAAACTCGAGAAAGCCCCACCTTTTGTTTATATTATTGAAACAAAATTTTGCTATAGTTTATGTCCCTATTATTGGAGTAACTAATAGGCCCACATTAGTTAATTTGAAAAATAAAGATATGAATATGTAAGCTTGGTCTCTCATTCTATCAGCTTTAGTTTTTCCGATGAATTTGGCCCAATAGTATGTTTGGTTTGCATCTAATTCTTACATTTAAATATCTACTAAATATGTTACCAGCATTTAATCTTGCATGGGTCAAGCAAAGCACATGAGCTGAATTCTTCATTTCAAAGCAGTTTAAATCTAATTAAAGCAAATTCCAAATTTGCTTTTTCAGGCCTGTAAGAATAATTTGTTATTGAAAGCAATGTGCTAAGGCAATGGATTGGAGTAGTTAACAAAAATATGCACTGAAATGTGTGCTTATTGCCTGGTTAATATGTTAGATGGTTTTGATAATGTACTACTCAAAGTTTACATTATGAGCTACCTATGTTTGTGTTTATATTTGTTTCAACTGGGTGTTTTATTCTCTGTCAAAATCTCTGAACCTTACTCCCTTTTTATATGCAGTTGGATGTTGAACTGCTATCGATTAAACAGAGTCCATTTGGGTAATAATGAGCATCAAGAAATGTTTCCTGCTGTGTTTAAATTTTAATTGGAATTGATTTTGTCAATTTTGATTTTCTTCAGGACGGGTGTGAAGTTAATTGAAGGCTGATACAAGGCACATTTTTCAGTTGTTGATTTGTAATTCTTTGATCATGTTCAGTTTATAAATGGTGCATGTTCTTTTTGTTCTTTTTCTGCAGTCATCAAGCTATAATTGTGGTAAGCTGTTAATTCCTGGCCAAATTAGAGTGAATGTTTATGCCCTGGATTTCAATTTCTTGAATTGATTCATGTCATGTATAAAATGACGCAATTAATTCCATGTATAGGTAATAGGTGATATGAAAGTTTATCAATCGCTAGAGCTTTAAGAGACTCATAGTTATGAATTAATAGATTTCTTCATTGTAGCCTTTGTTGATTATCATCATTTCTGTATTGTGCCTGTCGAACTGCTGCACATTTTCTAAAGCATCCAAATTTTACCTTCTAGTTCATACATATGTACTAGACAGCTTATAACATGGTTTGACATATGATACTGATTTGTGTACTTTAGTTCTATTTATTTACTTATTTATTTATTTTTTATTTTGAGTGAGTTATTATGAACATTTCTAGCTTTTAGGAATTAAAAAAAAAAAAGAATGCCATAGCCGCGGATGGCTTTCTAAAATTTGGGCCATTGTCTCAGGCGACAGGTCAAGGATGAAAACTTTCTATTGTATTTATTTAAGTTACATGGGGGGCAAATTTTTTGGGTTGGTATCATATGATCATTTATTATTTTTAAGCATCTAACTTCAATTTGTATCATTTTGGTCATCCAATTTTGATTTGTGTTCATTGGAAGGATATTATGAGGATTTCAAAAAGAATTTGTTGACATGTACATTAGATTTATCATGTTATTGCATAACCACAAGCGTACAGTTTTACGAAGTAGTGTTTAAGATATCAATCCCACGGAGACAATGGTGTTAATTACCAATTAAGTGCAATTAGAGATTAGCTAGGCAATTATGTAATATAAGAGTGAAAAGTGGTAAAACAGGAAATCGAAGTAAAAGAAATCTGCAGAAATTTAAAAGTACAGGGGGGTTAGCTAAGAGGACAATTTCAAAAATTTCAATCACTAGGTTGGGTTTCACCACAAGGTGTAGTGGAATATATGTTTTGAAACTCTCCTCAATCAAAAGAATTACTTTGAAGGCAATGGTAAAAAAGAAAGCTTACTATCCTCTTTCAAGGTACAACAAGAAGGTTAATCTAAACTAACCCGTATTTTCATGGTGGTTAGCCTAAATCGACCTTTAACCACAAGACAATTTATCAAAGCCTCAAGAAATTCAACCTAAGATCTCAAGTTTGGTTCTAAAAGGGTCCAAGACTCAAAGGTTCACCTTTCAACAAACCTGGATCTCTAAAATTATACAAGTAAATGCTTTCACATCCACAAATTACAAAAAAATTTGAACCAAATCAAAGCATGATATTATTAAAAGAAAAGAGTATTCGAAAACATAAATATTTCTCTACAACCTTGGGCTAAACCCAATCCTAAGCTAAGAGTTTTTACTCTTCCATAACAAGATTACAAACTATAAGATTAAATCCAAGCATTTTCATCTCAAAATTCAAAGATCAAGAACAAGAGAAAAACTCCCTATTCTTTTCTATCCCCCAAAAGTCCCTTTTAGGTTCCTCCCTTTCGTCTCTAGCTTTTCTCCCTTTTTCACTTCTTTTTAGCTCTCTTTTCTATGTCTAGTTTGATTCCATTGTCTTTATGTTCTACGTCACCTTTGCTACACAGGTCGGTCATGTTTCTTGCTAGGCTTGGCCTTTTCCAATCCTTTTCTTGGGCCTCTTTTACTCCAGCACCATCTCCCTAGATACAAGGAATGCTAAAAAAACAAATTTGGGCTAAAGAGAAGAATTACACACAAAAGTTAAGAATAATGCATGATGAGATGACAAAAATGGGATCTAATACATGAAAATATACTTCAAAAGTTAACAACAACTCCCCCAAACCTAGATCCTTGCTTGCCCTCAAGCAATACTATCGTTAAGCAATGTGCTGGGGTGTTCAAGATTCACAATCTTCTTTCTCAAGTAGAATTCAAGTGGTAGAGCTATCTAGCATGGAGTGTAAAACAAGGTCTCAAAGGGCATAGAACAGTTAAACCTGCCAGAGGATAAGACACACAATGTTACACAAAGCTGCATGTTCATCCCACATGCGAATGGTTATGGGTTTTAAAATAGCTTATACAAATGTAATGAACTTTAACGACTTCATGCAACCCCTTACACAAACCAAGAATTCTATTGTTAATGCTAGATTGAGGGATCAATAGGATTTTACACTTAATCGGGCTCTTTTTTTTTAATTATTAATTTTTTTTTTTAGAGTTCTCATGTTGAACTATCTAGCATGGTACACAAGAAAAGGAATGGAATGATTACTCCTGTCCAACACTAATTAGAACACACGCATTATGCTCACATTAGCTTGTTTTCACTAATTCCATTGCTTGTGGTTGTGTGAGCTTTAATATAGTATATATCTAGGTAATGAATTTTCCGTTAAGATTTTGCGACCCCGCTTGTATATATGTATATATTCCAGAATGTCAATTAAGAGGGAAATGAGATAGGTGTGCTTTTTGATGAATGTGTGAAATTGAGTGCTCCACTGTTGATGTAGTCCAGTAAGTTGGCATTCCGACTCCCAATAAGAGTGTTTGCTAAGTAGAAAGACTGCATCTAAACTTGAGTGCAATTACCTAGCGTTGAGACTAGCCGAGTAGTTAGGTGTCCTCATGCTCGAAAGGCTTGTTCATCCCTCAGAAAGGCAAAATCTCAAACTAATTTCTAAAATAAATAAATAAAAATAAAAATTTCTTTCTTCTAATTAGGTTTTCCCTCCATTGTTTTTTAATCCCAAGACAAAGGTATTTTTATACTCCCCATCATCACTTTTTCCCCACACCCAATGCAACCCTTGTTCAACTTCCAAGACAAGCCACATTTTCAACCCATTCCATTTAAGTATTCCATCAACTTTAATCCTTTTTCTCTTCTCTTCTTCATTTCCTTCCTCCTTTCAACCCAAATTTCTGCAACACCTCCGATCTTCTTCTCCGGTGAAACTATTCCGGCATTCAACCCAAACTTCCGGCCATTTGCTCTCCCACCAGCCTACACCAACTTCATACAGCCCAAACGTTCATGGACCTCCACCACCTCAACCTCTTGACACCGGCAACAAAGTCCACCTCTGCGGAACCGAGCCATCTTTTCGGACCCATTCAACCCGGACGGGATCATCTTCCATGACGCGTTTCACAAACATAGGTACACTAGTCTCTCTAAAAGATGACTCATTAATACTTGGTACATGGATGACAATGTTCTAAGAACTCTAGGGCATTTAGATGATATTTATTGGATTATTCATCAAATAGGTTACACTCAACTCTTCAACATGAAATTTCCTACTCATGAATGGCTCACATTAGAGCTCTTAAGTTCAATAGAAGTGAATGTTCTTTATGGTCAAGGTTAGGAAGAGGGACACGTTGCATTTAGAATGTTCAACAAGGAATACAAACTTGATTTAGCCTAATTTAACGTAATTTTTGAACTTCCCATCGGTCGTAATCGGAGAACCCCTAGTGATTTTCTCTTGAGAGAATTTTGGCAAACCTTGACAAATGAATCAAATTATGAGCCATCTACTTCTAGAGCCATGAACCTTAGAAACTGTTACACAACCGCAAGTGCACGGTTTTGTCAAGTAGTAATAAAGTACCGATCCCACAAGGACCAAGTATGATTACCAATCTATTGTAATAATGGGTTATCTAGACAAATAAAATATGGTAAGTAGGTACAACAGGAAGCAGGAAATAAAACACAATCAAGGCTACAGGAATGCATGGCTGTAGATTATGCTTCAAGTTTAGATGTACTTAGATTTAGGAACTCGCCACAAAGTGTAACTGAATGATGTGCTTGGATCTAAACTGGGTTTGGGCAGATCTCTTGAAGGGCATTAATCCTAAGCTACTTGTCACTCTCTTTCAAGAGATAACAAGTTGATCTTGATTAAGGTTATCTCCTACTTTCATGGTAGATAAACCCTCCTCAAGACCCTAATAAGAACAGTGATTAAGAGATGAACCCTCAAGAATTACCTTTCAGTAAATTCAGGGTGATTTAAGAGGTTCCAAGGCCCAGGTTATCCTTTCAGTCAACTCAGATCTCTAAGATAAGCAAGTAACGCTTTCACAATTACAAGCTGTGTAACTTAATTCAGAAATCAACTCAAGAAATCTACCATTAAGCATAAAGGATCTATACAAAATGTATCAACACATCAAACAATCATCACCTTGGGCTAATCCCAAACCTAAGAGAAGTTTTATACACACATTGTCTCAATTACAAAGGAAAAAACAGGAAGAAAAAGAGTATGCTAGACACAACACAACAGAGCGTAGAAGACTCCCTATGTTATCTGCAAGGATCCGATCTTCAGTCTCCCAGCTCTTCTTTCCTTCTTCAGCTTTCTTCAAAGTCTTCAGAGCTTTTTTTTCTTCTTTTCCAGCCACCAGCCACTTGCTCCCTGCATTTCTTGCCCTAAAACCCCTTTCTTGGCCCCTTTTTATAGTTAGAGATAGAAGCTGGGCTCCAGATGACTTTACAGACCACAAGTACTTCCCGCAGACCACAGATAGGTTGTGTATCTTCACAATCTCCAAGTTTCTCGGCCAATTCCAGTTTTCTACAATCAAAACAACTAAAGAGAGTAGTTTGTACAAAAGGAGAGTGGAAATCACTATGAAAACTAGGAAAATTGCATGATTATTAGCTAAATGCATGAGGTTAATACTGTAATTTGTAAGTGTATCAGAAACCCATGCTTAAGTATGTGCATTGACTCTTGGCTAACACCATATTTGGTTGAGGAGGCTGTAAGAGTATCGTGAGGCACTCTGAGTTATTATTCTTGTAGGCTATGATGCATGGCATCTCGTTGGACACTAGCTTATAGCTTGCACATCAGTTTGCCAAAGTGGGAAAAGCCAAAACAAGTGCCATTGTCATTGATGGCTTGATAACCCCCATAGCCCATGCTTTCCAACTTGATCTACTTGGTTTGAAACAAGCTGCAGGTAGCATCCACATCCTCATCGAATTGCCATCCGTATTTGCAAGTGCTAAGTGTATTCTAATTGGCAGCATTCCATTTGTACATTAGAATAAGGGACCATCTGAAGGTAATCTTGAAACTGCACAAAATATTTGTACTCGAATCTCCTATCCTAAATAAAATTAATGCGCACAAACAATGAAACAAAACAGATAACTGAAATGGAAAAAAAAGGGATAAGGCTTGAAATGTCTTCCAAACGGAAGCTCGTTTAAGGTCCTGAGCTTAACCCCTTCCACTCATTAGTTCAGCAAGTAGGATTGGAAAGGACATAGGTTTTCCCTTACTCATTGGGTTGTCCAGGAATGTAATGTTTCAATCTCAGTCCGTTAACTTTGAAAGACCCTGTTGCTTCACTCTAGACCTCAATAGCACCATAAGGGAAGACTTTGGACACTTGAAAAGGCCTTGACCACCTGGACCTTAATTTCTCGGGAAAATGCTTGAATCTAGAATTAAAAAGTAGGACCAAGTCCCCCTCTTGAAATTCTCTGCGAAAAATCTATTTGTCATGCAATAATTTAGTTATTTCCTTGTAAGATTTTGCATTTTCGTAAGCATCCAATCGCAGTTCAGCGAGTTCTTATAGTTGAAGTTTTCTCTTTTCTCTGGCTATTTTCATATCAAAATTAAGAGCCTTAATTGCTAAAAATGCCTTATGTTCCAACTCAACTAGCAAATGGAAGGCCTTACCATAAACTAAGTGAAACGAGGTCATGCCAATGGGAGTCTTATATGCTGCCTAATATGCCCATAAGGTGTCATCAAGTTTTAATGGCTAATCTTTTCTTGTCATTCAAACAACTTTCCCGAGTATACTCTCGATCTCCCTATGTGAAATTTCAGCTTGGTCACTCTTTTGAGGATGGTATAGCTTGGGGCAGTAAACTCTCTTAATGTTTGATTGTTGTTATCCATGTTGGATGCTTGTGAATATTCCTGCGTTCTCTTACTTCTCTGATATTGATTTCTGAAAAATTTTTCAAATTCCTTGTCTGACTCCTCTAAATTTTTGAAGCTTAGAGATGGTGTTGATTACCAATTAAGTGTCCAGCTCCTCTACATCAAATTTATCATGTTGTTGCGCAACAGCAAGCAAACAATTTTTCCAAATAGTATTTAAGATATCGATCCAACAGAGACAATAGTATTGATTACCAATTAAGTGCAATTAGAGATTAGCTAGGCAATTATGTAATATAAGAGTGAAAAGTGGTAAAACAGGAAATCGAAGTAAAAGAAATCTGCAGAAATTTAAAAGTACAGGGGGGTTAGCTAAGAGGACAATTTCAAAAATTTCAATCACTAGGTTGGGTTTCACCACAAGGTGTAGTGGAATATATGTTTTGAAACTCTCCTCAATCAAAAGAATTACTTTGAAGGCAATGGTAAAAAAGAAAGCTTACTATCCTCTTTCAAGGTACAACAAGAAGGTTAATCTAAACTAACCCGTATTTTCATGGTGGTTAGCCTAAATCGACCTTTAACCACAAGACAATTTATCAAAGCCTCAAAAAATTCAACCTAAGATCTCAAGTTTGGTTCTAAAAGGGTCCAAGACTCAAAGGTTCACCTTTCAACAAACCTGGATCTCTAAAATTATACAAGTAAATGCTTTCACATCCACAAAGTACAAAAAAATTTGAACCAAATCAAAGCATGATATTATTAAAAGAAAAGAGTATTCCAAAACATAAATATTTCTCTACAACCTTGGGCTAAACCCAATCCTAAGCTAAGAGTTTTTACTCTTCCATAACAAGATTACAAACTATACGATTAGATCCAAGCATTTTCATCTCAAAATTCAAAGATCAAGAACAAGAGAAAAACTCCCTATTCTTTTCTATCCCCCCCAAACTCCCTTTTAGATTCCTCCCTTTCGTCTTTAGCTTCTCTCCCTTTTTCACTTCTTTTCATCTCTCTTTTCTATGTTTAGTCTGGATTTCATTATCTTTATGTTCTACAACACCTTTACTACATAGGTGGGTAATGTTTCTTGCTGGGCTTGGCCTTTTTCAATTTTTTTCTTGGCCTCTTTTACATTAGCACCATCTCCCTAGGTACAAGGATGCTAGAAAAAATTTGGGCTAAAGAGAAGAATTACACACAAACGTTAAGAAGAATTCATGATGAGATGACAAAAATGGGGTCTAAAACATGAAAATATACTTCAAAAGTTGATTACAACACATGTCAACACCAGTTCACCTGTCATTTGCATATGTAGACATGTCACATCATCAAAGAAAGCTATATGGCCACTCTTGTAGACCACTTCACCAGGTTGACATGGTATTTGACTGTCAATATGAGTGGCGATGTAGCTCTCTTTGATGACGTGTCATGTCTGCATATGCTGATGATGAGGGAAACTAGTGTTGATGTGAAAAATCCGGCATAAACATCATCAAATTCTCTCTTGATTTCTTTGGTATCTTCTCAGTGAACACAAATTAAAGTTTGGTGATTAAAAATAATACAAATTGGAGTTTGATGCTCAAAATGAAAAATAACCATAGTATGGTATCACTCAAACAATACCTAGGCAAAATCATTTGGGCAAGGTGACTCCAGTGGCTAAAACTAGGTATGCTTTACATATTGTTGTAACCACTGAGAATGGTGAGTCCTGGATCCTTACTGTTGTTTACAATCCTTCTCGGATTCATGATCAATGCTTTGTCGAGCAAGAATTGTCTGGTATGGCTACTTTAAACTTTCCTTGGATTCTTATTAGAGATTTTAATGTTGTTACTTCCTTAAATGAGATTTAGGGCGGTTCCCACCACTATTATAATTGTAAAGCTCGTGAGTGTTCTGACTTTATTGCTACTAATAATCTTTTGGACGTGAATTCTACAGGTTCCATATTTACGTGGTGCAATAAGCAGTTAGGGCTGGCTCGGAGGTGGGCTCGCCTTGATCGTTGCTTGATTAATTCATGTTGTTCTACCTTTTTTTTATTCTTATTATGTTAAACATCTTCTGCGTGTCTTATTAGATCATGGTCTTCTCCTTCTCACTATTTCTCCTTGTAATTTTCACAAAAAGAAAATGTTTCTCTTTGATAACCTTTGGTTAGATTCCCTTGGTTGACATTCTACTGTTAGAGAGGCTTGGAACTTCAAGCCCCATTCTAATCCTATGCATGCTTTTACCCATCTTATTGCTTTTGCTAGATCTAAGCTGATTTCCTAGCATATTGGTGGGATAAACTCTCTTAATACTAATATTAGCAAGCTTGTGCTGGAAATTCTTGATGCCGAGACATTGGATGCTGTGAATGATATTGGAGAACCTTTGTACAGAGATCTTTCCACTCTTTACAATAATCTCTCAGCTCTTCAAAGGCAGAATTCCATTAAGTGGGCTCAAAGAGCTCGGCTTATGTGGGTTCAATGTGGTGATCATAGCACTAGTTTCTTTCATAACTTTGATCGATTTCGTAATCATTATAATAATATTTTGCATATCTTGGATCCTAATGGCTCTTGCTTTACTGATCGTCAGGGTATTGAGCAAGTATATAGTGATTCCTTCTCTAATATATGGTCAGAGCCGTTTGATAACACAGTGGTAGATGTTCTTCAAGCTCTTCCGAATGATCTCCTTTTCATCTCTTCTAGGGACGGTGAGTAGCTACTCAGTGAAGTTATTAAAAATGAGGTTTGTCTTGCTCTTCAGTCCCTCTTATCATGCCCTGGACAACCGCCGCATTAATTCAAGTAAGGTTAACAACACATTCCCTAAATTAACGCAAGGCTGAAAACCTGGTTAAACATATATTCAATCACAACTAAGAAATACAACATACCATAATCACACCTGGAGTGGACATTATAGATATAGTCATAGAACAAAATAAGAGTACACAAAGTGGTATAGATATCAAAATATACAACCCAACAGATCTAGTCTATAAAGACATAGAACACACAACATGCTCCAAAATAGTGTGTACAGACCTACAACACAAAAGGCAACACACAAGCTTGTCACATAGCTAAACCTACTCCTAGGTAGGATGACTTTGTGACACAGCTTGTCACATGTAGCATAGTATTCTCTCCTTCTATATAAGGAGACCCTTTGTAACCATTGGAGGTATGAATGAAAGAGTTAAGCTTTGAGTAAATAGCTCTTGTGTTCTTGTTCTCATCATCCTTTCCATCTCCCTAACCTTCTTTCCTTGCTTTCTTTGCTTCACTTTGATAACTCTCACAATCTTGTCATTGTAAGAGACCCCCAACCCATCTCCAGTGGTATCAGAGCCCAAAAGGTAAGGCTCTAGATGGGTAAAAGCCCTCTAGGGCTTCTCTTCTCTGAAACCATGTAGTTTTCGTATGAAGTTTTTATTTCTCTTTACATGTTTTAAGAGTATATGCTTTCATTTTCACTTAGCAAGAGCTTCATAAATCTTGTGCTTTTTCAAGTAACATGGCTCTTTTTAAGACAAGATGAAGTGTTGATTATTTCTCTTTGAGGATAGATAGTGAGTGGCCGCTTAAAGGGCAGGGACCCGTGTTAAGGCTCGGTGACCAAAAGCAAGAGAGAATAATCATTTACTAGTCTTGTTTTCTTTAGAGTGAATCTCTATGATGCTTGGTCCCTAAGGCAGCTGAAATACTGTTGTTCTTATATCAAGATAATGGAGACAAATTTCTGTGATGCTTGTTCCCTAAGACAGTTGAAATATTGAAATACCCAATACTTCCAAAGAACAAATAAAAGCATGAAACAAAGAGGAGAACAAGATATCACACCTTCCGTCTAGTAAGAGCCCTGGTCCCGGTGGTTTAAATACTATATTTTTTTTGCTTCTTTTGGAATGATATTGGGGATTCTCTCTTTGAAACCATCAAATACTTTTTTGATACTGTTATTCCTAAAGCCTAGGGTAAGACCTTCATCACTCTTATTCCCAAGAAGTTTAACCCTAAATTTGTATTGGATTATCGGCCTATTTCTCTTTGCAACGTTTGTTATAAAATCATTTCTAAAATTTTAGCTCATCGACTTAAAAAAGTTGTCCAGGATTATTGGTCGCGAACAATGTGGTTTTGTTTCCAATCGTAATCCTTTTGACAATATTATTGCCTTATAAGAAATGGTTAACACTCTAGATAGAAAATTTTCAAACCCCCTAAGGATGTTAGTCAAGTTAGACATTAAAAAAGCCTATGATACTTTGAGTTGGAATGCAATTCTTGCCACCCTTGCCCGAATGAACTTTCCTAGTCGTTGGATCTCTTGGATTCAGGCCTGCATTTGTTTTGCCTCCTTCTCTTTTTTTATAAACGAACAGCCTACCCCTTGGATTACCTCCTCGCGAGGTTTAAGACAAGGGGATCCTCTGTCATCCTATCTCTTCATCCTAGTTGCTCAAAATCTGGCTGCTCTTCTGAATTTTTCCTTGAGAACTAGTATGATTCCTGGCTTTGATTTCACTCTTAAACGCAATTTCAATCATCTTATGTACGCTGATGATATGATCCTAATTACTCAAGCGTCCAGGAAAACTGCTTGTAATATTAATCTTTGTTTTTCTATCTATGAGTAGTTAACTGATCAACGTGCCAATGTCTTAAATCTGAAATCTTTTTCCCTACCATATTTAATAGAAGGCTTAAAAAGAGTGTTTGTGACATCCTAAATTTTAAATCTGGTACATTTCCTCTGACCTATTCAGCCATTCTGATTTCTCGGAAAAGTTTAACTCTTTCCAATTTTAATAATATGCTTGCTAAAATTGAAAAGACCATCTCTTTTTGGTACCATTCTAAAATCTCCATGGCTAGCAAAACCATTCTTATTAATTATGCCATTATGTCTACTCCCTTGTACTACCTTTCTGTTTATCCTGTTCCCGATTCGATTTTGGATGGTATCTCTAAGGCTGCCAGGTCTTTCTTTTGGTCTAAGGGTGGCAATCGAAAGGGCATGAACTCAGTAAAATGGATAGATATTATGCTTGGTCGTGCTGAGGGGGTTTGTCTATCCATAATTTGTGTGTTTCCAAAACTTCTTTGATGGCAAAAAAAGTGTTTAAATCTCTCAATAATAACGACTCTATTTGGGTTGATATCCTTCATGCCAAGTATGGAAATGTTAACTTTTGGACTAATTCTATTCACACCAATTGTTCTTTGTTCTTAAGAGGCATGTGCTATACTGCTAATATTATTAAGCCCTTTATGTGGTTGAAGCATGTCAACCCTGTTTGTACCAATTTCATGCTCTGGACCCTTAGTACTTTGATATCCCCTTGGCTTTCAAGCTAACCTTTTTAAATATGGATATTTCTTATGAGCTATTTCAAATCTCTGATATTCTGTCGGGGAATTCTTGGAATATAACTCTATTGCACTTTATATTTGGAGATAATATGAATTTTGACTATCTCACTCTTGGACATGTTAGTATCAACCATGTGAACAGTTGGGTGTGGCATCCGAAGTCCAGAAGGAATAATCTCTCTTATATGGTTTACTCTTACTTGTGTCAAAATGCAGGTCCTTTGGTTTCTTGGGATGGTTGGGATAACTTATGGCGACTCAAAATTTCTCCCATAGCAAAACACTTTATTTGGCTCCCCTTTCACAATGGCATTCAAACTCATGAATATCTTTACAGGTTAAACTTGGGGCCTCGAACTCTTTGTGGGTTTTGAAATCTTGCATATGAAACTAATGAATATCTCTTTCATCATTGTCCTAAATCTCAAACCATTTGTGGATTGATTAGCAATGATATTGGCAAACCTATATACTTCTTGGATGGGTTTATCTCTGGAAATTGGCTTAGCCCGTCTCAAGTTGATTTTGAGTTTTTTACTTAATCAATAATCGCTATTACTACTTGGTTAATATGGAAGGCTAGGTGCAATCTTATTATTTAAAATGAAGCTCTGGACTGTAATGCTCCGGCTATCCGAGCAGTGGCCCATGTCAGGGAATATCTCTTAATCTCTTCATCTCATTGTGGGAGAAACCTCATCCTTAATAATTTTTCTACTAATGATGCCCCTTTTCTCTTCAGTGTAGCTGTGTGGAATTGTGAAGTTGTTAAGTCGAGTGTTGGCTTTTATATTACAAACTCTTATTCAAGTCTTATTTGTGCAGGTTGCTGTTCTACCCATGCTGAGTCTGATATTGAAGCTGATGCTCTGGCACTTACTTCCACTTTGAAGTGCATGCAGGACCTGTGTATTCATTGCAAACAAGTCTTTGTGGCCAACGGTGAACTCTTCAAAGCTATCAAAATCAACAATTCGTAGCCAATATGGAGAATGGACCCTTTGGTATCTAACATTCATAATCTTTTGATCGAGCTAGGCAATCCTCAACTTCACATTATTCCTCGAGCTTGGATGTGAGCAGCCTATAATTTGGCCATTCATGGCACCAACATGCATGTTCTTACTCTTTTGCATCAAGGCAGGGATCTCCCCCGTTGGATCAGGAAGCATTTGTAATTGCTTGGGTCTCCTGCATAGTCTTTCTTTTTTTTGTCTTTTCTATTGGTATGTTTGAGTGCTTTTCCTTTCTTGTTAGTTTGCTCCTTTGTTTCCTACTTCTTTAATTTCTGAATAAATAGCTTGATGAGCTCCTTTTCCCAAAAAAGGTATTATGAAAATAATTATGCTTCACTTCTTCTCATAATACTGGCCACCAATCTGCATGAGGCATTGAAATAGATAAGAATTGGAATTCAACTACACGAGATAATAAATCAGCAGTTTGGTTCTTAATGCCTCACTTATACTTAATCTTATAATCATATCCAATATTCTTTGAAAGCCATTGAGCCTACACTGGAGTAGTAATCCATTGCTCGACTAAATACTTAAGGCTTTTCTAATTGGTGTGAACAATAAATGATTTACCCAACAATGCCATTTCTAAACCAAGTGGCTCATGAGAACTTTTGTTGAATTTGGTCTTGTTTTTTAATTTCTTAGTTGGTCCTTGTTTCTTAGTTTGTTTCTATTTCTTTTTTCTTTTTGTTTCTATTTTGTTGTAAATTCCTGGTTTTTCTTTTGAATAAAATAGCCTTGGGGCTCCTTTCTTCAAATAAACAATGCCATTTCTAAATGGTTTTGACTATAACTAACATCTCCTTCACATAGGTAAAGAACAACAAGGCTGATCCTTTTAAAGCTTCACTGAAATAAGTTTTTGGTCTAGTATATTAGGAGAGGACTGCTACAATTTTGACACCATTTGCATCACATTCAATCACAAACTACTGAAAGAAATTTGGGAGCCATAAGACTGGTGAAGATGTCAGTGTTTCTTTTAATTGCTTGAAGGCTACTTTTGTTAACTCATTCCATTGGAATCTCTCCTTAGACAAGAGTTTCATTAATGGTGTTGGAATGCATCTAAAATGACAAATGAATTTTCAGTAATACCCTACTAATCCGAGAATCCCACGAACCTCCTTTGATGTTGTTGGTGTTGGCCATTCCAAGATTACTTGTATTTTTATAGGGTCTATAAACACTTCATGCTCCGAAATAGCATAGCTCAAGTAATCAATTTATGAAATGACAAACCTGCACATTGTTTCTTTAGCAAACAATTAGTTAGTTGCTAAGATGGCGAAAACATTTCAGAGGTGCTCTTCCCATGTTTTCAAATACACAAGAGTGTCATCTAACACCAAGATAAACTTTCCAAGATAAGGATAGAGGAGGTCATTCATGAGAATTTGGAATGCCACTAGGGCATTGGTGAGGCCAAATAGCATCACAACAAACCCATAATGTCCTTCATGAGACCAGAAAGCCATCTTTGGAATCTTTTCTTCATACACCTGAATCTGGTGATAACCTGCCTTCAAATCCAACTTGGACAAGAACTTGGCTCCAAGAAGCTTATTGAGAAGCTCATCAATCACCGAAATAGTGTTTTTGTCTTTGATGGTTATGATGTTCAAAGGCCGATAGACCATACAAAATCGGCAGTCACCATCTACTTTCTTAACTAATAGAATAGGTGATGAGAAAGGGTTGTTCCTTAACCTTATCAACCCATATTGTAAAATCTCTCTCACCTATTTTTCTATTGTAGTTTTTTGTATATGAGGGTACTGATATGGCATAAAACTTATTGGCTTGGTGTTTAGCTGTAGTGGAATTCAGTGATCATGAGGCTGTTGTGAGGGTAGGTTGTTAGATGGCTCAAACACTTTGAACTTAGTTAGAATATTGGCAATGTCAAAGGGGTATGAGTGTGGTTTGGAGTCATCACTAACAAAAAGTACAAGTTAAAAGAGAAAGCCAGTACATTGCAATCAATTAAACTCCATATTTGTTGAAGCTTCAATCCCACATTGTCTCAGTGCTTGGAAGATGTGAGAGACTCTCCTAAGCTTGAATGTCATAGTTAGTTGCTCATAATCATTCCTAATTGGTTCGAGAGTCTCTTACCATTGTACTCCCAAAACTAATTGGCACACTACTATAGGAAGAACATAATAAACTACAGTAATGGGTTTACCTTAAATGTTGATGGTAAGTGCTTGGTACTATCCAATGCAATCTATTTTTTCTCGGTTGGTGACCATGGCTTGGAAATGATGGCAACAAGAGTCACAAGATGAAGATTAATTGAACTACAACAAGAAGAAGATAAATAGTAACAAGAAATTCAGAGAAAATTTAGAGACATTCACATACATTCCTAGTCATTCATTACTATACTTTCCATCATCTCACCATACATAACCCCCTTACATGGACCTGACAACCCACATGACCCCTTTTGACTAAGTACACACACTATAACTCAACCAAACCAAATACAAACAAAACACTCTCTTGCTTCGAACTTACACACCCAGACCTTGATGATTAAATCCTAGCCTTCCATTTCAATTCCACAGTTCCCTCCAGAAAATAACTATAAAATCTAATTGTTTCACTCCTTAAGCCTCTTCAATTCATTCTGAATTTCAGCAACCTTGATGTCTTCAATCACTCCAACATTTCTTCCCCTTGATTGAAGACTGCATATGCCCAAAAGATCTCTGAACTTGTAAAGCTTCTTAGCATCTACACATGTTGTAAATATGCCAGCCAACTGTTCTTCAATATTACAGAATAACAATTGAACTGAATTTTCTGTCACAAGCTCACGAATGAAGTGGAATTTCACATCAATATGTATTGTTCTCCTGTGTAGAATAGGGTTCTTTGCAATTGCAATATAGGATCTATTATCACGCCATATTGAGATTGGATCATCAAAAATTACTCCACAATTTGATAAAATTCTTTTGAGCCATAAGCTTTGACAATATGTTCCACATAAAGCCACATATTCTACTTCTATTGATGACAATGTAACTATTTCTTATTTTATTGATATCCATGAAATAATGCATGATCTAATTGTGAATGCAGCTCCTATTGTGCTTTTCTTGTCTACGAGATTTCCACCCCAATCACTGTTAGAGTAGCACATTAGTTTGCATTCATTTTCTCTTTCATAGTAAATTTCAAAATCCATTGATTTTGATAAATATCTAGTGATTTGCTTTGCTTCTTCCTAGTGATTTCTTATAGGTTGATACATAAACCTGGAAAGCAAATTGACTGAGAAAGCTATATTAGGTCTAGATGGAGTCACATAAATTAATTTTCCAATCAACTTTTTGTATGCAATGATATCTGCAAATTCAGCTTCATCAAATATATTCAATTTTGAATTAGGGCTCAGAGGTGTAGCAGATGGCTTGCAATTGAATATATTAAAGCTTTTCAGTAGATCCTCTACATACTTCTTCTGTGACACATGGATTCCTGATATGCCTTGTTTAATCTCCAGGCCCAAGAAGTAAGACATTAAACCAAAATCAGTCATTTCAAAATTCCTTTTCATATCATCCTTGAATCTATTCATTATTTCAAGAGAAGGACTCATATAAATTACATCATCCACATAAATGCAACCTAAGATCATCTCCTCCTTTTCTCCAACTTTTGTATATAAAGTGTGTTCTGCCAAGCTTTTCTTGAACCCTTGTTACTGTAAATATGAATCAAATTTTTCATACCAGGCTCTCGGACCATGTTTTAAACCATAAATAGCCTTGTGCAATTTGTAAACCATTTGCTCTCTTCCTTGAACTTCAAAACCCTTAGGTTGTTCAACATAAACTTCTTCTTCGATTTCTCCTTTCAAGAATGCAGATTTAATGTCTAATTGGAAAATTGGCCAATTCTTATGAGCTGCCAAGGCAATTAGAAGTTGGATAGTATCCATTCTTGCCACAAGAGCAAATATTTCTTCATAGTCCACACTACATTCTTGTGTGTATCCTTTAGCAACCAATCTATCTTTGTATTTGTCAACTTCACCATTGCCTTTATATTTTATTTTGAAGATTTATTTTACTCCTATTATTTTCTTCTCTGGTGGTGGAGAAATTAATTCCCAAGTATGATTTCTATTAATTGCAGATAATTCAGCTTCCATTGCCTCTCTCCATTCTGGAATTCTGTGAGCTTCTTCATAAGTTACTGGATCAGATACATTTATGACAAAGGAAAAATTCTCATAAATTTCTTAGAGTGTTCTAACTCTTGCAAGTGGAATGTCTTCAATTTGACCATTACTTGTTGCATTTTGCACTTCTGTATCACTGTCACTTGTTGAATCTGATTCCCTTGTAGTATCTATAATTTCAATGTCATCTGCTAAATTATTACTACAACTGTTACCAGTAAGTGTTACACTTGATGATATAATTCTATGAGCAGATGAAATGTTTGATTCCCAATCCCAATGTTTTTGTTCATCAAAGCTGACATCCCTGCTAATGATAATTTTGCCAAGAAGAGGATCAAATAGTCTGTAAGCTTTAGAATCAAGACACTAACCACCAAAGATGCATTTTTGAGCTCTAATATCAAACTTCTGTAAATTCAGTGTTGGAATTTTTTTATAAGAAATGTAGCCAAAGATTTTCAGATGTGACACCCTGGGTTTATTTCCAAACCAAGCCTCATATGGAGTTCTGTCCATAGCTACATTGGTTGGTGACAAATTTGTTAAATAAATAACAGTAGATATAGCTTCAGCCCAGAAATTAATTTGCAAGTGCTTGTTATTTAACATGCTCTTGGCTCTCTCTACTAATGTTTTGTTTTTCCTCTCAACAACACCATTTTGCTGAGGGGAATAAGGTACTGTGAATTCATGTTTGATTCCATAATTTTCACAAAACAATTTAAATTGATTGGACATGTATTCACCTCCTCTATCTGTTTTTAACACCTATAATTTTAGACTATATTGTCTTTCAACTAGAGCCAAAAAATTTTTGAAGCAGGCAAATACTTCTCAAATACTTCTTACTTGTTTTTAATAAAATAGACCCAACTCATTCTATTAAAATAATCAATAAACAATAAGAAGTACCTAGATCCTCCAAGTGAGTCTACTTGCATGGGACCATAGAGATCAGAATGCACTAAATGTAACCTTTCTTTAGCTCTCCAAGACCATCCAGAAGGAAATGGTTGTCTTGATAGTTTACCAAATGTGTACGATTCACAGCTGTTGAACTGTTTCACCTTAGGCAGTCCAATGACCATCTGTTTATGATATAGCACTTGTAGGCTTTGGAAATTCAGATGACCATTTCTGTCATGTCATAATTGAGAATTTCCTCCATCAAATATAGAAGGATTTGATTGCCCAATTTGTGAAGATTCAAATGGGAATACATTGTTCTTATTCTAATTCACAACCATTAATTGAATGCCAATCTTTTCATCAATAATTTTACACCTTCCCTTTTCAAATATTAACTGATAACCATTGGTAATTAATTGGCCTACACTAAGTTATGAGCCAAATTGGGCATATATTGGACATTATGTATCAGTTTTGTTTCACTAATCTGAGTAGTTACTGCAATAGATCATTTTCCTGTCACTTGCATTTCTTTATTATCTCCCAATTTAACCACATACCTTTGATTCTCATCCAATTTGAAAAATAATTCCTTCCTTCCGTCATATGACTGGAACAACCACTATCAAGCAACCAAATTGAAGGTTGTGGTGAACCAATTTTAGTCTGCACCATGAAGACACCTCCAAATTCTGCATCTGTATTTTTATCACCACTGGAGCTTGAGCTTTCTCCCATATTCCTATCCTTATACCAACAATTTGACTGAATATGACCAAATTTTTTACAGTGATAACACTGTATATTTCTCAAATTACCACTTACAGGCCTCTGGTAGTTTTACTGACCACTTCTTTGATCTGCAGAATTACTACTTTGATTACTCTCTATGTTGACATCATTAATAAATCTGTCTTTGCTTCTACCATAACTCCTTCCTCTTCCTCTTGAGAAGCTCCTGTCTCTACCACAATTGAAGTGCCAACTCTCACAACTAGTGGATTCTCCTTTCATGACACAAGCTTTATCTTCTTAGTTAATTACAAGAGCTTTCTCAACAGGCACATCATCTTGACTTAACAACAAATTTTCATGAGCTTGAAGTGAGCCTGCTAACTCATCTATAGTGAGTTTTGTAAGATCCTAGACCTCACCAATTGCTGCAACTATAAAATTGTATTTGGGTCCCAAGCTTCTAAGTACCTTCCCAACTATAAGAGATTTAGATATAAGCCTGAATTCCTTCATTCTCCTTTTTGTGTAAATTTTCAAAGGATTACCTCAATGCTTGAACTCTCAAAGCCATGATCTTAGGACTCCCTTGAAATTGAGTTTTGAGAGTATCCCATGCTTCCTTTGCAGTGTTGGTAGCTGCAATTCAAGAGAATAGGGAACGTTGCACAGCCTGTTGAATAAGGACTAAGGCATGAGCATCCTTTTGTTTATTTGCTTCTACCTTGGCTTCTTCTTTAGATAAACCTTTTTCAACCACTTCACATAAACCATTGAAGCGAAATAAGGTCTTCATCATGATATTCCAATGATCATGATCGTCTACATTGAACAGAGGCACTAAAGGTTGAGAAAAACCAGATGAACTGCTACTTGAAGTCATCTTGAACACGAGTGAAGCTTCTCCTTTCTTTTATACTTCTTGAAACGAGCTCTGATACCACTTTGATGGCAACAAGAGTCACAAGATGAAGATTAATTGAACTACAACAAGAAGAACATAAATAGTAACAAGAGATTTAGAGAAAATTCAGAGACATTTACACACATTCCCAGTCATTCACTACCATATTTTCCATCATCTCACCATACATAACCCCTTTACATGGACCTGACAACCCACATGATCCTTTTGACTAAGTACAAACACTATGACTCAACCAAATCAAATACAAACAAAACACTCTCTTGCCTCAAACTTACACACCCAGACCTTGATGATTAAATCCTAGCCCTCCATTTCAATTCCACAGTTCCCTCCAAAAAATAACTATAAAACCTAACTGTTTCACTTCTTAGGACTCTTCAATTCATTGTGAATTTCAGCAACCTTGATGCCTTCAGTCACTCTAATAGGAACTTCTTGCTTTGAATTACTGAAACCCATACTTTGATACCATAGCTTGATTAATGAAGTTGTGGGTGCTACCACCGTCTATAAGTACAATCACATTCTTATTCTTAAGCTTGCCCAATATACATATCATTTGTAGATGGTTGGTTCCAAGTATTGCATGGAAAATGATTCAAGCATGACTTCTTGGATCTCCATTTCTAATTCCTGCATACTATCACCATCAATATTTGGTTGAGGAGAGTCTTCTACCATCAATAGTTGTGGACGTTCACATTGGTGACCTGGAACAAACATTTCCTCACAATAGTAGCATAACCCTTTTTCTTAACATTCTCATGCTTCTTGATTAGTAATTCATTGATGTGAGTTTTGAGTGTTATTTAAACTTAGATTTCAATTGGTTTGGTGAATGGCGTAGTATATCTGTTGGATTGGGATTTGACTTGGGTGCCATTGAGCCTGGTTGGAAGTGAAATGCTTAACTAGTTTTCTTTTGTAATTGATTTCATTCTTTAATTAAATAGGAAACTCCTTTTACATCTGCCAAGGTACAAGGTTGCTTGATTTTTACATGCAAATGAATGTCATCCTAGAGTCATGCAATGAAGCAACTAATAAGAGAGAGGGGGTTAAGCAAACCATCAACTCTATGAGAAAGCTTCTCGAAGGCTACTTGATAAACAACTATAATTGAAGTATGTCAAAGCTGAGATAGAGCTTCTAAAGGGTCTTCATAATCGATTGGTCCAAAACATAAGAGGCTTGCTTTGGTGAATTAATCCCACGAAAGTGGTCCTTGAAATTTCATCGACCATCGATGCCATTGCAAAGTAATGCCTTCTACATGGAAAGAAGCAAGCTGCACTTGTTGTTCAGGACCATGCTATGGAATCGAAAGTACTGTTCTGCCATATCGATCTAGCCAGTTGGATCCTTCCTACTAAATTTCATAAAGTTTAGCTTAAGGCGATGGTGGTGAGGATCATTAGGATTAATGGGAATCAAGGAGTTTGGAAAGTATAAGGATTCTTTAGGAAAAAATGGATTGATTTATGGATAGGTAGAGTGCGGGCTACGAGAGACTTGTAAAGCTTGAAGCTCAGTTAATATTACATATAGAGTAGCATTAACTTGGTCAAAATTGGACTCATATAAAGCTAAGATCTCAATAAGCTCATTGCGAAATTTTGCATTGATTTTGCTGTGAGTGTCTATAGTCGTAACCATCTCTGATACCACTTATACAATAAAGCATAGATAGAGAAGGCAGGGGAAGCATGAGGAAGAATTGAGGTTTATTTCATCGCATGAATTCTCTTGAGAACTCTATCGATTGATTAACTAGCCTTACAAAGATAACAAACTAAAAAAAAAAAAAGAATAAAAAAATCACATCTACTAGACCCATATTTTCAAGCTAGACCCATATTTTCAAGCTTTTTTGGATGATAACAAATAACAAATTAGACTAAGTTTTCCTTATCCATTTACCCACATTACAGATAATTGATAATATCATGTTTCTTTGTACCATTGTCTCAAGTTTTGGTTGGTTTGGGTGAGGTCACTATAGGCCAATATATGGTCCCATTGAAAATATATTCAGACTTAGTGATGGATGTTGGCAACAACAATGATATTGTTACTCTTGTGCTAACTTTCCGCCTTATGGTGGGGATTTCCCGCAACACATGGGAAGATTTTGGAATGGCTAGGTAGCTCTATAGATTTCACTAATAAAGTCTAATATTTAAGACATGTAAGAGGAATTAACTTATCTTTTTCAAAATTTTATAGTTGAGAACCTATGATTTACTTCATTATTCACCATCATATTTAAGATAAACATCACTTGTGATGACATCTTGAATGTCTCTAATATTGCCTTTGGTACTTCTAGTTATTTGGACAGAATTACCAACTTTACAAGGTAGTAGTATTATTCAGGGTTTTACTTGCAATGTTTAGAAATAGCAAAATTATTTGACACCACAATTTTATAAATAAATTTTATTTTTTTTTAATTTGCCACCAATAAAACAATATTTGATATTTTAACTTTGTTTATAATATATGTAAAATAAATTTCTACAAATTTTGTAGATAGCATTTCCGCTATAATACTTATCATTAGATACTATATATAAAATGTAAAAAAAATCCCTCTATTCACTTGATTAGTTTTTGTAAATATATATATATATATATATATTAAAAAAATATCCATGATCTTTTATTAAAACAGGTTTTTTATTTAACACCTAATTAAACATATTATAAATAAAATTTTACTTAGAAAGAGTTAAAAAATGCCATTTAAGTTTCGTTAATAAAATTAAAACAACAAAATTATTTCAGTGATTCAAAATATGATAAATTTAAAAGGCAAAATTATGAAGTATTTCGTTCACAAATAGCTTCACTTTTTTAGTAGTGGCTAGTAAAACTAAAACCTATATTTTAATTTACATAGAAAATATATATATTTATAGACGAATAAATGTATTAATGGAATGAATGATAGACACATGTAGAGGTTATTTCTCTTGTAGCAACAATACCACAACGAATAACATACGACAAGGTGTTGGGAATGGTGGGGAAGGCCACCACCATGTTCCGCAAGCCAATCCATCCTCTCAACGCAAGGAGCAGTGATTACCCATGGAATTACTACTACATTAACCCACTTCTTCCAAAGATATATAGCCATAACCCAGTGACAGAACTAGGACTAGCTAGTAGAGAAGGTTGAAGGCAAAGTGAAAAAATTTTCATCGAACAAAACAATTATCTCCAATAAAAAATAGTGTGATAATATATCCATAAATTAAATTTGCAAAATGTAACAAAAAACATAAACCATAATTTGAACTGACACTATTATTGAAACCGGATGTGTGAGGCATGTAACTAAAAAGGAAATAACTATATTCCACATGTTTGCATTTTTGGAAAACAATGTAAAATTGATCCATCTAAATATAGACAACTAAACTATGGTATATTTGCCATATCACACATCAACTTAATTTTTTAAAATTACTATAATAATTTATAAATTTAATAGTATTTTTTTATAAGTTTTTATTAAAATTTTGAAATTCTCTTATTTTTTTAAATAAGAAATGAAATGTAAACTAGTACGAATAGAGATCACGTGACTTTCAGTCATGTCCACTAACCACACCCATATTTTACGTTCATAAGATCCTTATAAAGTATATAGAAATAAAAATCTTTAAATTTAGAATTAGACGTATTAAACACTACCCTAAGATTGATACTGCCATAAAATCAATTTTGCCTCTTCTATATGAGATTTTTCCGGAGTCCCTCTCGCCATTAGGATATAGATAACCCAGGTAATGGAGCCTCCTTATTACCAAAGAGAAAAAATAAGCTGCCGGTGAAGCGGGGACTACTACCACACACACAGTAGCCTGTTGGTTGTTTGCTGCAGGTGAGTAGTGTAGAAAACGTGACCCATCATGGACCCAAAAAAACGTTAACTCAAGAGGACAAAGGGAATACTCAATACTGTATATAACTATCCGAACCTTTTGTTTGTTTTCCAACGTGAGGTTGTTTGCAGAAGAAACTAGTTTACTTACATAAATTTAGTTGTAAACAAGAAAACAACCTTTTTAAACAAGAAAACTGGTTGTAGACAAGTCATAGCAGGAGAAGCACTCTAATTACAACAGTCCTGATAACACTCACCGGTACGTAACTTCTTAATTACCAGCCTCTTTTATTGAAGGCTATACATTAATGAGGTTCAATGATATAATGCACTGAACAAAAGTGTTACTTTCACTACCACAAAGGTGGATCTGATTATTACCCCGGACATTCACATTCATTAAAAACCAAGAGGCATGCATCCTTATCATTCATACATTATCAAATGCATTGCTCTCTGATATGTAAATCAAAGACAAAAGAAAAAAAAAAGGAAATAACACATCACAATTATGTTGAAAGGATGAATTGATCTGCAGGCTTTTATATATAACTTGGTTTAAAAGAGCACGCAAAGAACATACACTAGGACTAAAATCAGACAACCGCGACAAGTTGTGCCCAGCGCTCAAATTGCATCAGTGACAGCAAGTTCATATCAACTCCGCACAAACCTGGTGATGATGCAATGCTACATTAGTCTCTCCCGACCACGAGTGAAGCTATGAACTGCAGCAGTCCTAAGTCATTATGAGGTTAAGCTTTTCTATGAACAGAGTACCCTGAAAACCCGCCTTTCACTACACAATACAATCCAGTATCATTCACAATTTAGTCTTTAACTCATTTCCTCCTTCATGCTGCATGTCACCAGGCATCCCATTTGCTGCTCTGCCCACAAAATTAAGTGGAGTCTGTCAGTTTCAAAAGTTACAAAGCCTATACATGTAGAATGACTTTGCCACTCACATTTCTGATGGGTTCACAACTGGATCTTGATTTTCAGATGCCAAAATAAGAGGTTTGTTGTCACCGGTGTCTGAATCAATGGATTCCCCCTGCGCAGGAAAGAAACAAATTGCCAGTAAGACAAAACTTTAATAAGTAAAGTGAAGTCTTCTGTATAACTTTCAGTTTTTGCTGCCATGTGATACATACAAGCATATTCGTATTATTGGCAGGACTCGGGGTACCCATTTTGGAGACTTTGGAGAGATTTCTCAAAGTACCCTGCAATTTGGAGTAATTAGGTTGCATGAGTTTGGGTTGTAAGTATCCATTGCCTAATCATAGTTAACAGTGGTTAAACAATGATGCAAAAATCCATTTTCAACACAACTATGAGATAAAGAAAACAGAATTAATATAATTTTCACAAAGAAAAAACCATCCTTATTAGAAGCTCCATATACTCAGCTACCATGGATTTCAAAGGTCTGTTAGAAACTAACTACTAGGCCAGAATACCAAATACAATAGTTTCAGAAAGTTCTCAATGGATCATTAATGCAGCATTTAGTGCTATGTAAATATAAGGTGTTAAACATATCAAGTCAAGGATACTCCTCAAATAGTTAAAGAATCCAAGTACCCATATTGAAAATCATTACAATTTTGTTCTACCAGTTCAAGGTATCCATCAATTGGGACATAGTAGCTGAAATCTTAATTGTCACAGCAAACTCCAAAGCACCAATGACCATAACAATGCCTTCCAAAACTAAGCCAATGATCTTCTCAAAGTAGAATTACACACTGTAATTCAACCCATGAAAGTTATCCACACTTGAAAAAAAAAATCTCTTTCATCTGATATCACCAATTTACCAATACTGTCTGTAGGCATATTGCCATAGAGAAAAGAAAGTCTAAACATATTTTGGATTCCAAAACTTTCATCTGCATCATTCCAAACACATAACAGAGACAATTATTGCACCTAAGCTCTTGTCTACAAACTTTATAAAAGATTTGGAGAAGATCAAACATTGCTCGAGAATTAATCTGGAGGTGCTTCTAGTGTCGAACAATGACCGCAGGAACAGATACCACCAGTTAGTTTCTAGCACGAGTTATTCAATTTATAGATTTTCAAGCACTTTCTTTCATTAAAATAAGGTGGCAAAATAACCACTGAACTAATGGAATAGCTACCCTTTGGGAATCTTCTCTTTTTATTAGAAACTGAACTTGAATCTCCTCCTGGTACCTTCATGTCAAGGGCATAAGGTAAGAAGAAGCTCCAAAGTCCAAACTATATTCTCCCTTCCAGTACTATTTCAAAATCTTTTATTCAGCAACAACAAATACTTCATATATAAAACAAAGATTCCATGCAGCATTCCAAAGGCTTCACTTTAGAAACTAACAAAAAGATGTGCTCAATCAACAAAAGGAATGACCAACAGCAGTGAGAAAAGTTCATTACTCAAAACAGACGTTAAATGTGAAGAGCTGCAATGGCATAAATAAATGAGAAGCGATATGTTTGGTGATAAAAACAGAATTACCAAAATCAATAGTACATGATAACATATTTAGCCAAAAATACAGGTCCTGCTCATTGCCAACAAAGAAAGTATCTACGATAGATCAGATACTTAGTTCACTTTCTTGGCCTATGAGAAAAGTATGAAGGTAACTAAACAGGAATGTTAACTGGAAAAACGCAAAGTATTAAACAGTGCACAGCCATTGTCTAATGTGGGCAATCCTTAAATTACAACTCAAATAACTTATACTTCAACAGTGAAGATCCATTTCTTTGAGAATAAAAGGCTTCCCTAGTAAACTTAAAAATCAGGCTCCTTAATATTCTGCTGATAATAAAATTTGGATAGAGAATTATAAGAGACTAAAAATTTTCATCAGTCCGACAAAATAATTAAAAATACTGTCAGATAGAGACTATGACAAAGTGGCCATTAGGAACTAATCAAGAGTGGCTCACACAAGCAAAGTGCAGCAACACCATAACAAAAGTTCTTTTTCTTTATTCTAAAACAAATAAAGGAGAAGTGGGTTAAAATATAATATTCCTAGACCTAGTCAAGGAACAAATATTAGTGAAGGTTAAGGTGAAATTATCCCCTTAGTCCTTCCTTGTGAGAAGTACCTACAGATGCTATACTCAAGTTTACTTTGTTTCCACAGATTAAGCAAATTCAAGATGTAAGTTGTCACTAAAGCAAAACTAGAAAGGCAGGATGAACCTTGTTTGCCCACATCAGTCCACATGCATTGCAGAGAGATCTTGGACCTGCTGGTCCGCGCCGCATTGCTGGTGTCATCTTTTCACTAATGCCACAATTTTGACATCTGGGCATTCCATACAGAAGTAAGAAAATAAATTACAACTAAAATTTGAAAATATCTAAGTTGTAAGTACATTACGTTTTATGGGCAAGGTAATTTCAAATACTTCAAGAACAAAAGAAATGTTTAATTTAATTGCTAAGATATATACTCGTAGTCTAGGAAGCCAGATACCAACATGTGCCATGCAACATGACATGATACGGCAATATGGCATTTTCCAAAAAATTAGGACACAGCATGCTGAAGATGTGCTAAATGTTGAGGATACGTAGAATGATTTTAGTGTGTTAGTTTTTTAATCTATGGGTTTTTTTAATGAAAATTTGATACAGCAAGTCAACTACAAAGCCAATTGGGAGTCAAAAATCCCAAAGTCAAGTCACAAATTACAAGTATCAGCATTTAATAATTCCACAATAAAAAGAAGAGATTTACAACTTAATAGATATTTTAAAGCGATAACATCTAAGTGCAAGTAATGCTTGGATATTTGATATTCATCACAAAATTGATCAGCCCATGAGAGGCAAAAGGAATCAAAGATGAAGAGAATCAGAGGCAGAGGCACAATAGATGGGAGAAACAGAGGCAGAAAAGCAAACGCCTTGCCCTAAATTGGTTTTTTTTTTTAAATCCAAAACCTATTCATATTTGCATAAAACCCAAATGTATTTTCAAAATTATGAGTTCACCCCAAAAATCTGCCGAGCTGCTGGGACAAAAATGTCCTAGTGTGTCAAAGCGTGTCCAAAATAAAAAATAAAAAAAAGCACTTAAAAATAAAAACGACGCTTCGGCACTTTATTTGAAATGTGTCAAAGAGTGTCGTGTCCGACACATGTCTGACACTAGTACATAAGCCTCAAAGGAGTGCCGCTACTTTATAGGTCATAGCAAACGAATTTGGTTCATGATTTCTAAAATAACAGAGGTCTATGATCGCACATTTAGTTACTTCGGTTAATTAAAAATTGAATCACTAAATAAAAGAATTAACTGAATTTTAGAGAAAAACCAAAATTGGATTTTACAAAAACCAAATGGAATAACTAAATTTCCAAAATTAATTATCAGTAAATTTTTATGATTTATTATATCTCATATAATATAATATTAATATTATATAAAATTCACTTTTCAGTTGACCGAATTTTTTAAATTAAAAAATTGAAACCCGTATTGGAAAAAAAACCAAGTTAAAAAGAAAAGGTCCGGTTTACTTGACCAAATAATTGAACTAAATGCGCACCCCTACAAAGTTATTTTAGTTGGACCTATCTAGGCTGTAAACCACCAATTGAACTTGAGAGGGTCAGCTAAAACTCCCAAGATAGAGAAGTAACCCATAATTAGAAAATATCAACTACATATGAGTAAATCAGCAAACATAAACTTGAAACTAGATATTTGATTTCTCATCAACAATACCCAAAAAATTGTCGAATATCATAATTCTATTGAGTAAAAAACAATGATCCAAGATGCCTCCCAAGGATGTTGATAATACTACAAAGATAATTAACACTAATTCACAAATGAATCTTGCACCAGTATAATCAAGTATGAACAACGACTGCAAGCACAGGATTCAGGCTTTCATTTAGAAGGAATACGAAGACGCATATACATGTGAGTAAAAGTGGGTATCCTTTCTCTTCTGTGAAATGATAACACTATATTTATAGGCTTAAACAAATAATATAGCCAAGGAAAAGGCAGAAAAAAAGACAAAAGAAAGAAAGAGAAATGTAAGCGAAAAAGTAAAACTCTTCCAATCTTCACTATAAGAAATCACAAGAGACTCACTTGCTTTCTTGCAGACTATCATCTTGGCCAGAACTCTGAGCAAGTTCACAAGTTGATGGCACAGATGCACCTTCCTGAGGATTTGCCTTGCCAGCGAATTGTCCTTTCCGGCGTTGCATCCTGAGAATAATAACATAGAAAATTTGTTTTCCATCTGCTTTGCATTGGTACCGTAATTACTGCCACTTCCATAAAAGTTGAGGGACTAATCATTCTGATGATAAAAAATTTTATTCACAAGCTCAAATATGCTGACTCCACTTCAGTTTACTGAAGAGATACCTGAGAGCAACCTCCTTCCGGACATTATATCGAATTTTCTTATCAAAACACCGCTCCTTGCGTTTTTCACGAAATCTAATCAATGAAGCAATCCTCTTTGCAGGAATGTTTGTGCGCCGTAGTAAATCATCCAAACCCTATTTCAAACATCAATTAAGTACTGGAGATAAGCTAGTACCAAAATTAAAGAAATTCTATTGAATGGTGTAAAAGAAGACCTTGTCATCCTGGTGACAGGGTAATGTCATTCCAGCTATGCCAGTTGGTACTTCACAACCTCCCAACAGCAATAGCACTGCTTGCACCTGCCACATGATAATCTCCAAAACATGAGAGAATGAAGAATGATAGTTGCTGCTGATAAATTTCAATCAACTTATCATGGAAATCAGAAATAAATTACTCCCAGAAAAAGTAACATTTGGAATTAAAAACAGAAAAGAAAATTGGTACATAAAAAAAAGTTTTCAAAATATAAGAACTCCGAGCTATTGATGGATACAACAAAGTCCTATCACCTAATTTGAATTTCCTTTAATCAGTCATGTGATAACATTACCAATTTGAAATATATTGCAAGATAAAAACTCACAAGTTCATAAACTTGAATGCTCAATGTGCTAAGTATCCTTTTCAAGGAAAAATAAGACTTTAGGCGAACATCATTGACTTGGTTATATTAAATATTATCTGCTTGGGAAGAAAGTCAAACAACAACTGAAGATGAAATACTGCTGCAGTCTTCTTTTTTTTTCTTCTTTCATTCCAGCATTGAATGCTTGAATTGATTCCATGACTGATGCCCCTAAGTTAATTTCTACATATTTTTTAATATTTTCAGTGCAAGCTCCATACTCAAATTTAAGGTAGACTTCTAGTTCTGCTTCGACTTAATATTAACCTGAATTCAGGACCTTACTATAATGCGTAACCTATGTCATAATGTTGATTTGAGACATGTGGCCTTGTAGTGACTTTAGCTTGGATCCAAATGCACACACATGATGTACTGGACAAATTAACTATTGTTATAAATGAAATTGTGTAACAATGAGAACTGTTCTGATTGCCAGTCATTACCCTTAGGGCTTGGGCTGCCTTAAAAAAAATTCATCAAATAAGAATGATATTGTAGCGAATTAAAGAAATTTACACAAGGGCATCACTCCAATTCATGAAGATTTTCATAAGAAAGCAAGAAGTATCTTTGTAATTTTAAGGTTATGCAACTCATACAACAAAACAGACTATAACCACATACATATCTTGGTCATTTTATGGATACGGCTAAGATAGAACCTCAACCTTGCACAAAAATCATCATAGTTTGGTACACAGCTTTCAGGCTTAAAAAAAAAGGGCATCAAGAAAAAAAAAAGGAAAATGATAACGAGTACTACACACCTTCTTCTTGGATGATTAAATAATGGATGTGTTGCACTAAAATTACAATTCCACAAGATAAATGACTGCAAAATTATGGATATGACTACAATAAAATAGAACAAAAACTGTCAGCTAATGGATCACTGATAATAAGATTAATGATTATGTGCAGTCCTCGCATGCTAACAGATCATATTGAAGAGGGCACAGTCAGTACAGTAGCTAATTACTAACCCAAAAACCAACCCTGTACCTCAACCAGTCCACATTACAAGTTCTATAAATTTTATAACCAAAAGTTACCAAACCAATAAAATTCATCAAAATTTTCCAAGTCGGCGAACAAGAAAAGTATCAAATTTAGAACCCAACAAGTACCGCACACTCAAAGGTTCCATTTTGAAAAATGGCGTTTACCATTAGAAGCAATTTCTCATAGACATTTCCATCATTTCGCTATCTAGGGCTAATCAAATCGTCCAACAATACTTTCCTATAACCAGAACCAATAACTATTAGACTGAGAACATCACCAATGAACAAATAGACGAACTGGTCCTCAAAAAAGATCATTCAAAGAACAAAAACACAGCAAAAATCAGACCTTTTCAGGAGAGACGGAATCAAACACATAGACCTCTCCCTGGAACAAAAGCGTCAACTGATTCGAAGTTACACTCATGAGCGGCATCGCCGCATCAACAGCCTCCCCGAGATGCTCTTGATCCGAGGGCATATCCGACGCAACATCCATCTTCTCAGCACCGCCCCCTGCAGCCCCGGCTCCATCATGGGCGTAGAGCTCGTGGTCCGGCGGGTTGGATTCCGACATCCTCGACGGTGGCCGGCGGCAAGACACCCTGGAGATAACCCTAGATTGGAGGGGCCGGAGAGGGAATGACAGCCGTGTGATGTGGTTTCCTCGGCCCAGGTTAAAATGATGGCGCACGGGAGGCGCGTGCGGGTGGGGCCCACGCTGTCGGAGATGGGATGCACACACACAAAGTAGTAGTGCGGGTGTGTTGGACGGTGCCCATCGGACCCAAATGGTGGACCTTTGATGGACCTGGTGGGATCCAATCATGTGTTCTGTTTATAGGTTATGAAGGCTCACCTGATTGGATCCAAGGATTATCTGTTAAGGACGTTCATTTCAGGAGAAGTGGGAAAGTGAGCAAAAGTGATCTGACTCCCCCTACTTCTAACGTTCATTTATGCTGAAGTGGGGAAGTAACATTTTTCCCTCTTTAACTGAAGTAGATTTTGAGCTATAATCTCTTCAATTTTTTTTTTTTAGTAAAGTGGGTTAAAGTGAGTCATTTATAAAAACTCACTTCCTTTCATTTTCAAAGTTTTTTTTGAACTCAGAGAATTTCATTCAAGGCTAAATTCTTCGATTCTATTCTTACTTTCTGACAAATAAATATCAGGAGTTGATATCACTTCTCTCCACTTCAAAAAAGTGGCACTTTTCCACTTTCTGACTCCCCCAGTTACGATGTTATGAACGTCCAAAAAAGAGGAGTCTATTGGAATCAATTTGATTTTAGAATTATATACAAGTCTTTTCTTTGGGAGGGGAAAAAATTGGGTCAAATCCTTCAAGTGGTCTCTCTGTTTAGGTTCGGATGAGCGATTAATCCTTCGGTTATAATTCATGATTTTAATTCATGATTTTTTGTATCACTTTGTTATTTTAATTTAGCCAGTATGAAACATGATGAGGTTTATTTTTTTCTGTTGGATTTGATGATGTGGTATTTTCAAAAGCCATGCCATTAAAAATAAGGGTTTGTCATTTGTGTGTTGTCTCTCTTTAGTTGTATGTAGGGATGGCAACGGATCGGGTCGAAAAGTGCTGAGTACTACACTGCATTGCATCCCGATACCCCACTAATATACCAGAACCCGAACCCGAACCCGAACCCGAACCCGAACCCGAACCCGAACCCGACGGGTTTTAAAAACCCAAACCCACACTCTGACCCGACGGGTAATCGGGTACCACTGGTATACCCGCCCCGCCCCTAATATTAAAAAAATTAATAAAAAAATATTATTTTTTTATAAAAAAATAACTTAAAAAGTAATTATAATTTTTTTATAAAAATAAAATAAAAATAAAAATTATTATATAATTACAAGACCAAACAAAGAGGAAAAATAAAAAACCCTAAATTGTGAAGTTGTAGAACATATTAGTATATATATATATATATATATATATGTATATATACATATATATATTATATAAATATTTTAGTAATTTTAATTTTGGGTCGGGTACGGGTTCGGGTACGGGTTCGGGTACGGGTCGGGTATTAGAATTCCCATACCCGCACCCGCACCCGTTTCATACAAGTCGGATTTACCCGAACACGACCCGAAACCCTGTCAAATCGGGTTTTACCCGTCAAACTCGGGTCGGGTCGGGTCGGGTATGGGTATTATTGCCATCCCTAGTTGTATGACTTATTATTGCTGTGATTTCTCTTATATGACCCATAAAATCCATTCGAACTTGACTTTAGAAACATCTATTTCAGCTGTTTCCGTTGTTGAACTAGGCTTCACTAATCTTTGTTTCAATTATTTTTTTCATCGAACCATATAATAACAAACAATTGCAACTTTGACTCAAAGTTTTCCATTTCACTGAAGCTTGAATTTTATACGAGATGACCAAGTTTTTTTGGTTCGATGACAGCCTTTTTTTTCTTTTTTTTTTTATTTAGGTTAAATAGTTGTGATTTCAAAAAGTTAAAAAGAGAAAAATAGATTAAAATATAGAAGTAGAATAAAAAAAAAAAAGCAAATGGATATTTCTTTAGTTTTAGATTAAAAAAAATTACATGGTAGTGTTTTTTTGAATGATGCAGCATTTGAAAAATGCCACATCATCCAATCTAATGACAAAAAAAACTCCGTAAATTTTTTGGTAGGGTATCCAACTATGATCTTTTCTCATTTTGGGGTCAAAACTTCAGTTTGAATCAAAATACTTACCCAATTTTAATTTTGTTTTACTTGGCAATAATCCAAGGAATTCTATTTTTTTTTTTTGTAAATACCGAAAATTCTCTATCATAACATACATGACACACTATCTAAGCAGCTGGCAATTTCATCTCATTTGCTAATAGAGATTTCCAACATTAGGTCATAAAAAAATAGACCAAATTTATTTGGGTGACCCCCTAGTGAAATCAAATTAAAGTTAGGTAACTATTTTTATTCAAATTGAAGTTTGGAACCCAAACTGAAAAAAGACCATAGTTTGGTGCTCTATCAAAAAATTTACTTGAAAACCCCTATTAAGTTTCAAACTGACATTGATAAATTAAAATAATAAAGAGACATAAAGGCAGGATAAATTTTTTAGTAGGCCACTAAACTATGGCTCATTGTCACTTTGATCCCCAAACTTCAATTTGCATCAATTTAGTCACTCAACTTTAATTTGATTTCAATCGGCAATAAATCAAGGATTTCAACCCCCAATTGATTACATGGCTGTCTGAAAATCCAAGTCAGTTCTCCCCATAATACATTATTAAGTCTATTAGAGGTGTTCATGTTATTGAAAAATAGCCACGTCATTCATTTGGAGGCCGAAATCTCTTGATTTACTACCTAGTGAAATAAAATTAAAGTTGAGTGATCAAATTAATACAAATTGAAGTTCAGTGATCAAAGTAAAAATGAGCCAAAGTTTAGTGACCTACTAAAAAATTTACCCTATAAAGGCACCAATTATAATAAAGGTACTAATTTGATGCTTGAACCTAATTCGAGGAACCAACTATAATAAAGGTACTAATTTGGTCCTTGAACCCAAATCGAGGAACCAACTGAGGAATTTAAGAGAATATACATGTTCATATTTTTTTTACTGGCATAGCATTTGAAAAAAAAAATGCCACATCATCAAATCTAATTAAAAAAACCCATTAGGCTTTGAAGTGACATTACCAATTAGAATAATAAAGAGGTGTAAAAGACAAATTATAATAAGAGGATTAATTGGGCACCAAACCTAAAGAGAAGGACTAATTGAAAACTATAGGGCATCAATGATTTGCTCAATTGTGAAGCATTAGTGACCTTAGATGCATCATTAATTGACAAGGGCGGGAAAGACATAGAGTGTGAATTCGGCACTTGGACAAATGAATGCATACCCACGCTATTGAGACCAAGTAGGCATATAAGGCCTCAGAACCTGTCTCAAAATAGATGATAACATCTAATAGAAATACAATTTTCAAAAGCAAAAGTACTACAAGGTTCATAATACAAGGAATTCAACTAATAAGGTTTGAAAAAAAAAAAAGCAATCATTCAAAAAAAGTTTCATGTCTACGAGAAAAGTAGAACTTTATTAAGTTGCTAAACTAGATGGCACTTTGCTCAATAACCCCCGTTAAACTATCCACCAATAACTCTACTCCCGATCTGAAAAAGGAGAAAAATAAATTTATCAGCTTGACAGCTCGATAAGTAACCAGCTAAAAATATTCAAGTCATGTAATATTTCTAAAAAAATTCAAAACAAATACAACCATATAATATAGTATAACATTGCAATAATATAATTAGAAAATAAAAGTAATTTAACAGAAATACAATTTATCAAATATTCGAAAATATATATCTCCCAATTTACTGTGGACAAAAATAAAATGTCATAGTTCATGTTTTTAAACTTGGTGATCTGAGTCAGAATTTCAAAGCTTATTTGTTTATTCTCAATGACCCGAGTCAGAATATCAGAGGTCATTATCAGTCACCGACGGAACAGTGCAAAACTATAATCTTCTAACAAAGTTTCATGGCAATACGGTCAGTGTTTAACCTTCAATGAGAGGGTTAGTGTATAGTTTATTTGGAGGCTACAAATAATTATGTCAAACTATCTAGCATCCAAAACATCAATAAAATGTAGAAGTCAAACATATCATAGGTTGCAGAAATAACAAATAAATTCTTTGATTGGGCACCAAACTATGACCCTTTTTCATTTTGAGGTCTGAACTTCAATTTGAATCAGAATAATTACTCAACATCAATTTGGTTTCACTATGTTATCATCCCGAGAGATTCCGGCCTACTTTTGATTATGTGATGTTGAAAATTCTTAGTCAGTAGATAAGATTGAATTGCGAGCTAGTGGACAGTGTGTCATGTATGTGTTGATAGAGAATTTTTGGCATCAACATGATAAAAAATCGACCGAAATCTCTCCAGTAACCACCTAGTGAAATTAAAAAAATGCTAATATCCAGCCACAAAATTTACTCCCGAAATAACACATAAATATAAATATTCTAGAATATAATTTTAAAAAAATCTCAAATGATCGTTGGAGCAGGAATATTGAAAATTTGGCATGATTCCATTTTTCTTAAGTATGAAAAATAATCCAATTATTTCAAAATTAAGTATTACAAAATAAATGGTAAAATGACAAATAATTGAATAATTAAAAAATTCATATATATATATATATATATATATAAATATATATAACCAAATTTTAACAAATAATTTAAAGAATAATTAAATGAATAAATAACTAACACATAATCATTAAAGACAAATAAGTGAGATCAATCGGGCGAATAATTTCTAAAGTGCAAAATGCTAAAATTTATATGTGTATACATATATCAGAATTTTATATTGTCTAGTACTCACTAAATTTCCAAACCCAAGTCGAATACCTAAATCTAGCCTCCGTAAAAAGTCCTATAGACATAAAACCAACTCTAATTGCTTATTACTAATCCTAAAATTACAAACTATAAACCATCCTATATTAACATTACAATTAGGGCCTGTTTGGATGGCCCTAAATTCCATAGGAATAGTGTTCATTCCTATGGAATTTAGTATTACAAAGGAATTTGTAGGAATGGGTGTTTGGACATTGTTTTCATAGGGTAAAATTACTATGCAAACATAGGATTCCATAGTAATTTTTTAAACTAGTGAGACCAAAATATTGTGGTGTTCCTTTGTTTTTCGGGCTGGGGTTGGTGGTTGCGACCTTGCGCTTGGGCCATAGGAGAAAGGAAAAGGGTAGGGCATTTGGGCTGGCCGGCATGCCTCCGATTCGGTAACCACATCTCCGGTCTGGTCACCACGCCTCCGGTCACCACGCTGTGATTTTTTCTCCGGTCACCACCCCTCTGGTCACCATGTCAAGAAGAAGGCGGAAGAAGGTATCCTATCTCCGTCTCTATCTACTTCCCTTTTTTTTCTTTCACTGAATGTTTTTTTTTTTGGGTTTTCTGTTAGGATTTGTAGTGGATGTGTGATAGATTTGCTTTATTTTCTGCTTCAGTAGAATAGATTTGTGGTGTTTTGTGGATTTGAATGTTTTTGCTAGATTTGGAGGTGGTAGGCAGTTTGCAATTCGATTTGTGGTAGTGTTTCAGAATAGGTGTTGGATTTGATGCTTGCTGTTGGAATTGGGGCTGATGACATGAAGTGGGATTTTATTTGGATTTTCGTTTTTGTTTAGGATGATAAATGTTTCGACTTTGATTGGATTTCGGTGGTTTTGAAATGAAGAGATCTTTCAATTGGAAAGTAGTTAGCATTTGGAAGAGTTTTATGTGTTTTAACTTACTTTCTGAATTTGATTTGCTAATGGGTATGAGATCATAAGCGCCAAAGCCCCTTCAGAACTTGTGATTGTGGCAGGGATTTGAATATTAGTCTGTGTTCCAGTTGTGTTTGACCTTGTTTTTTGAGTGAATTTATTAGAGCTTTGTTACTGGCATGGGAACAATGGCATGGAATAAATTTATACTTTGAGCACGTATTTTGTCCGACATAAGAGAGAGAATAGAGGAAGGATACTAGTCGGAAATAAATACACAAAACAATATATAAACCAGTAGAATGGTAGAAAGTTGCTAATAAGATAAAAAGGTTAGCAATAGTTTTTAAGATACAAAGAGTACTAACCAAATACAACCAGCAAAAAGCATACTTTGTGGTGTTTCTGATAAGTGTTAATGCAGGAAAATAAATTGCTCGGTATGCTTCTAGCTCATCTTCCTCATCTTTTCCACCACCAAAATAACACATTGAGTATGCAGCCATATCAATTTCAAACCTGAGATGTATAGCTATGATAAGTATTTATCATAGCTATTTCTGATAAGTATCTTGAGGCAATTTTAGAAGAGGACTTCTTCTCATTTATGCTTGTTTTTGCTACAAACTGACCAAACAGATTTTATTCGATTGGTTTCTAATGTGATCTATAATTACGCATCCTCTAGACAAGCAGAGCACCAGTTTCTTGTATTTTTTAAACAAATTGTAGGGTATGGAAGTTACATTTGCATCGAAGCCTCTGTTAAAAAGATATCACTATAAACAGCAGCACCAATTGGACATAACACAATACCATGTTACTAAACAGTTGATAAGTGCATATGTATTAGTAATACGAAATATTCTTTTCTCATGATGAGCATTACTTTTATCTGAATTTAGCACTAATACATGTGTATTTGTAAACTTTCGTGCATGAAAGGTTGTGAAGCCAAATATGAAAGAAAGAAGCCAAAGTAGATCGAGATTGTACTTTGTTGATGAAGTCTTGCAATGAACAAATGTGAAAACACAAGTTGTGATTGAAGATACGTGAATGTGTGGCAACCTCCATATGCTCAAGCAATTACATGGTTTGGAGAGGCATAAAGGCAGTTATATTCGCATATTTTGACTTGTGCAATATTAGCAAGATCTTCACCAATATGGTATTTTATTGAAGAAGCTATGCGATCTACGGCATAGAAGTGTGTCCGTTTATGTTGCCTCGATGAAAAGTGTGGATTCGGGAGTATTTTGGCGACTGTAGCAGGTACTGTAGCAAATCACCGTAGCAATTCTCTGTAGTAGTTACTGTTCACAGCACGCAGAAAATCAGATTTCCAGAAATCCATACGGGCGTGTGGAAATTCCACACGCCCGTGTGGATGCCTGATTCCAGCCCTTTATAAAACTGCGACTTGTACCGATTTGGGGATCCATCTTTCATCCTTTCTTCTATTTTTTCTCCAACTTTTGGGAGGCTAATGGCTAGGGTTTAAAGAGGCTTTGGCAAGGCTTTTAGAGTGGTTCTACCACTTCGACACCGTGTTTCTCATGGAAGATAGTTATTGGGGGAGCTTTCGTCGGCACCAATCCGGCGAAGTGTGCCCTAGGCTTGACAAGGGGATTTTTGAAGAGGACGAGACTACTCCACAAGACCATGACACTAATATCGAGGTAGTTTTACTATAGATTGCATGTTTTTACTTTTGATTCTATCATTGATTGTATCTTACTCCATGGAGAGCTAAACCCCTAGTGGGTACTTGGATTTGTGAACCCTAGGATGTATTTATTTCATTAACTTTTTATTATGTTTTACTTAATTTATGCCTTTAATTGAGTTCCAATCTTGAATGCTTATTGAATGATTTCTCCCTTAGAGTGACACTAGGGTTGAGAGTCTACATTGATAATCCTTGTGAGTGAGTGACACACCATGAGGGTTAGACAAAGCAAGATTGAAGAGGGTCGAGAGGGTGAGTCGAGAGGTAGTGGAGCATCCCCTTTTCCCTCTAGTGTGATTTATCCTACCTCCACGTTCCAAGAGTCCTTTTCGGTTACAATAGAGTGAAGGGTTTATGGATGAACTCCGCTGGGGCTTAGTTGCACAAGCAATAGAGTGAAGCAATGAAATAACTTTAACACCTGGGGCTTAATTATGACTAGGGGTCTTTCGCCTGGACCAAAGGGTTAGATCTATATATAGGAATAGGGTTTATGACTTGGAATCCCTAGAGCTTCTTGCAACTTTACACAGTGTGAGGTGTTGAGACTGGTTGATTTCTCTGCTGGGGTATAGTGTAGAGTTAGTCACGGTTGACCTTAGGTTTGGGACCATGTATTTAAGGATGTCCATGACTCATTAAGCATTAGTTAGGAAGCTTAATAGTTAGTTTTGCACTTGAAGCAATAATCCTAGGAGGAACAATATCCGAGTACCCCACTTTTATCGATTGTCTTTTCTCTCATTTTATTGTGCTTCTCTTTCTTATTTTCTTTAGTTTGTTTGCATCGATCTTTATCCACACCATCATTATTTCATTTCCACTTAGTTAAGTAGCAATCTTGGTGTTTCTATTCCTTATTCCCTGTGGATACGATACCCCAATCACCTAGGATTTATTACTTCGACAAACACGTGCACTTGCGGGTCACATGCAAGGGGTGTGTCAAGTTTTTATCACCATTGCCAGGGAATAGGTGTTTTAGAGACACTTTGCACTTTGTTATTTTAGCTATTCATCATTCATTCTATTTCACCTTTTTTATTCTATCATTGTTCTGATATGTTTTGTTCTCTCTTTTGTTTCAAGAAAAATAATTAACATACCCGAATCATTTGACACAATCACAGGAATGGTTGAAAATATAGAACCGAAAGTTTAGTTGTTTGTAGCGCAATCCACGTCTTAATGTTCCTTGCAAGAGCAATTTACTATTAACCATCCCGCAGAAGGATCAATTGTTGACTACATGGATAAAATTTAGGATCAGAATTGCGAATTAGATAGTGTGCTGGAACATTTTGAAAAGGTCACGTTAGCATCTATGAGAACTCATTTGGAAGAAAGCTTAGAGAGGGTCCTTGCTCATTTTGATTTATCCTATCATGAACAAAGATAAGAACTTTTCTCGTTGGGTATGTCGACTTCATGGCAAGAAATTTATGCAACAGAGGATGTCGTTGTCATTGAAGATAATTCAGAGATTTGTGCACGAGCAGAAGAGATGGGGAATTATCTTGAACAAATGGAGGATGGTTTTGAGGAAATTGGCAGATTGAAGGAAAACAGATTGCACCCATCAATTGAGGAACCACCCGAGTTAAAGCTTAAAACTTTGCCGGTACATTTGGAATATGCCTTTCTAATGGAAGAATCAAAGCTCTCGGTGATCATAGCTTTGAATCTTTCTACCGATCAGAAAGACAGGCTTGTGAATATGTTAAAAAGACATAAGTCGGCTATTGCTTGGAAGATTTCAGATATCAAGGGCATCAATCCATCATTTGCACTCATAAAATCTTGATGGAGGATAATTACAAATATGTGATCCAACCCCAAAGAAGATTGAACCCAAACATGAAGGAAGTTGTCAAGGCAAAGGTGGTAAAACTTCTAGATGCGGGACTTATTTATCCTATCTCTGACAGTGCATGGGTGAGCCCAAATCAAGCAGTCCCAAAGATGGGAGGAATGACGGTTGTGAGGAATGAAAAGAATGAACTAATCCCAACCAGACCAATCACGGGATGGTGTGTTTGTATTGATTACAGAAGGCTGAATGATGCTACTCGAAAGGATCATTTTTCATTGCCGTTTATTGATCAGATGTTGGAGCGATTGGCAGGGCATCAGTTTTATTGCTTCCTTGATGGTATGTCGGGGTACTTCCAAATTCCAATAGCTCCAGAGGATCAAGAGAAGACAACATTCACTTGTCCTTACGGTACTTTTGCTTACAGAAGAATTCCTTTTGGGTTGTGTAACGTACCGGCGACATTCCAACGTTGCATGACTCCCATCTTCGACGATCTTCTAGAGGACATAATGAAGTTATTCATGGATGACTTTTTGGTATTCGGAGATTCCTTTGACATTTGTCTAAAGAATTTGGAGAAAGTGCTAGTGAGGTGTGAAGAGACAAATCTTGTCCTTAATTGGGAGAAATGTTATTTTATGGTCCAAGAAGGCATTGTCCTCCGACATAAGATTTCGCAAGTGGGGATGGAGGTAGACAAGGCGAAGATTGAAAACTTTCCCCACCTACAAATGTAAAAGGAGTTCGTAGTTTCTTGGGGCATGCGGGTTTTTACAGAAGGTTCATCAAGGACTTTTCGAAGATCACTCAGCCATTGACTAGACTTCTTGAAAAGGATGCCCCTTTTGATTTTGGGAATGCATGTTAATCCCTTTCAGCTTGTTGAAGGAGAAATTAGTGCAAGCACTAATTTTAACTGTACCGAATTGGAACGAACCCTTTGAGCTCATGTGTGATGCAAGTGATTATGCTGTTGGAGTAGTTTTGGGACAGAGGAAAGATAAGTAGTTCTGACTGATCTATTATGCTAGCAAGACACTTACGAGTGCTCAAGAGAATTATACCACCACCGAAAAAGAGTTGTTAGCAGTGGTGTTTGCTTTTGACAAGTTCAGGCCATATTTCATCTTATCTAGGATCACTGTATTTACCGATCACTCAATCCTCCGTTATCTTATGAACAAAGCGGATGTGAAACCGAGGTTGATTCGTTAGATCCTATTGTTACAAGAGTTTTATATAGAGATAAAAGATATGAGGGGCACCGAAAATGTGGTTGCACACCATTTGTCTCGATTGGAGGGGTGTGAAGGTCAAGAGCCAGCAAGCAAAGAAATTAATGATTTCTTTCCAGAGAAACACTTGTATGCAGGTCACAGTTCAGAATCAAAGGGCACTCCATGGTTCACAAATTTTGCAAATTACTTATCAGGGAAAGTTCTTAAGTAGGGCCTCACATTCCAGCAAAAGAAGAAGTTCTTTAGTGATTTGAGGAATTACTTTTGGGACTACCCATACCTGTTCCGTATTTGTGCAGATCACGTAGTTCGGAGATGTGTATCAAGGGAAGAGGGATGAGACATCCTTGCACATTATCACTCTGGGCCAATTGGGGGACATTATGCGTCAAGTAGAATTGCTGAAAAGGCTTTAGCTACCAGATTCTATTGGCCTACCTCATTTCAGGATGCACATCAGTTTGTTCTTCAATGCGATAGTTGTCAAAAGGCTGGAAATCTATCATGACGGGATGAAATGTCGTAGAATCCGATGCAATTTTGTGAGGTGTTTGATTTATGGGGTATTCACATTATGGGCCCATTTCCAAAGTCTAATGGTAATCAATACATTCTGGTTGCAATTGATTATGTGTCTAAATGGGTGGAGGCTCAAGCTTTACCTTCTAATGACGCCAGAACCGTGCTAAAATTTTTGAAGAGGCTATTCACTCAATTTGGGACCCCACGAATTATCATTAGTGATCGAGGGACTCATTTCTGCAACACTCAGCTTGAGAAAGTTTTGAAGCGCTATGGGGTGCATCATCGCCTGCTACTCCCTACCATCTGCAGACAAGTGGTGAAGTGAAAGTCACAAATAGAGAGATTAAGAGAATCTTGATAAAGTCCGTGGAACAAAGGAAGCAGGATTGGTCAGAACGCCTGGATGACACACTTTAGGCTCATATAATGGCATATAAAACACCGATAGGGACCACTCCCTATAATTTGGTATATGGTAAGTCATGTCATTTTCCCGTGGAGCTCGAGCACAAAGCTTATTGGGCCATCAAGGCTATGAATTTTGACTTGAGCAAAGTAGGGAAACAAAGAATGCTTCATCTTAATGAGTTGGATGAATGGAGAATGAAGGCGTATGAGAATGCAAGGATTTACAAGGAAAGAATTCGGAAGTGGCATGACAAGCATATTAAAACTCCAAAAGAATTCAAGGTGGGCGATCATGTGTTATTGTTCAATTCTCGCCTAAGGCTATTTCCGGGGAAGCTCAAGTCCAGATGGTTTGGGTCTTACACCTTGAATGAGGTGTCGCCCCATGGTGCTATTGAAATTTCTCATCCGGAGAAGGGTACATTCAAGGTGAACGGACATCGGCTAAAGCTTTATTTTGGTGGAGAGGTTAGTAAAGACGACAAGGAAGTATTCTTTCTCCGTGAGCCCCCATAAGGTAAGGCAAGGTACGTCAAGCTAAGTGACGTTAAACAAGCACTTCTTTGGAGGCAACCCAAGTTCTTTACTGTTTTTCTAGTTTTAGTTAGTGTTTGCATGAATAAAAGCATGAGTTTTAGTGTATTGATTTTTAGATGCTATTGCTGTTTTTTTTTTCTTGTGGATCATTGGTGTTTTCGTGTGCATAAATGTGTGTGGCGGAATATCTTGGTCGTTTGAGTATGTGTTTCATAATTCTATGGTTCATTTTGCATTGTCAAAGCAGGCTCTGAGTGTATATACATGTTCAGGAAATTTCTGCAGAGCCCGCAGATTTTTTCTAAGTAATCCAGAGAAAACACACGGCAGTGTGGAAATTCCACACAGGCATGTGTTTTCATTTAGAGCTCATCCCGAGAGGACACAGGGGTGTGCGTTTTCCCCTGTGAATGCCCTTGTTATGGTCACACGCCCATGTGTTAAATTTCACACAGGCGTGTGTTTCTCTACACAGACATAGAGATCTATCCTGAGAATACACAGGGGCGTGCGTATGCCCTTGTGGATAACCCTGTGACAAACACAAGGGCGTGGGTAATTTCCACACTCCCGTGTGGATCTCTGCAGAGAGCTCTCTGTCATCCCGAGAAAACACAGGGGCGTGTAAGTGCCCTTGTGACTAGCCCTTTGAAGATCCACACGGGGGTGGGAAACACTTAGAACTTTTTCTCGGTTGGACAGAGAAGCCACAAGGGCGTGTGGGTGCCCTTGTGGGTCTGGCACACGGGCGTGGGGAATTTCCACACGCCCATGTAAGTGCGTTCAGAGCCAGAGTGTACTATTCTGAGAGCACACAGGGGCGTGAGTCTGCCCTTGTGAAGCTTTCCTGTGGAGTCACACGGGTGTGGGTAATTTCCGCACGCTCGTGTGGATGTACAGAACGCAACAGGCCTTGATTTCCTTTATAAATCCATCTTACCTTTCTCATTTTCACACTTCCAAATGCTCAGAGAACACACTCATTCACTCTCCCCGACCTCGCACCACCGATTTAGAGAGGTTTTACTCGAGTTTTCTGGCCGATTTCAAGTTTTTCTTCTTCATCTCATCGGTAAACCCTTATTCTCTCTTTTCTTCGCCATTACATGATTTTATTTCATTAAACTGGAAAATGTGCTTTGTTTCTATGCTAAAGTGGTTATTGGATGTTTAGAATTAGTTTAGAAGTGAATTTTGGTCTATTTGTGGATTTTTAGTATAGTGGCCGTACGGTTTTCACGCCCCGAGTATCCACACGGGTGTGTAGAATTTTCACATAGCCGTGTGGATTCCTCCAGTATTGTTGTGTGAGTTTAATTGATCGATTTTCTTTTCAATACTTGCAGATATGGCTTCCAAGACTAAGAAAGTGGCTGGCAAGCGTCCTCGAGAGGCATCTTCCGAGCCAGAGCAGTTAGAATTTGCTATTGCAGAGCACCGGGATCGATTTGCAAGATTAACCAAACTCAAGTTCGGTCAAACTCGATTCCTGGACGTGAGTGCGATTAGGGAGATGCAGTTGATGGATGACATGGCTAATGAGGTTGATGAGCTCCTCTCAGTGGGTAGTAGGTGGCGTTTACTGTTGATCAGAGAGCAGGCTATCCGTATGTTTACATTAGAGGTGCTCGCTTCATTTGAGTTTGACCGCTCCTACCCCAGCTTCGATAGCGTCAACACTATACAGTTCCAATCACTTGGACATCATCATAGTATGAGCGTTACGCAGTTTTCAGTCTGATTTGGGTTGTATGATGAGGCATTCACAGACACTGAGGAGTACGACCATTTGCCCTAGGCTACCCAGGTAGCTTGACACCGCAGCGTGCGTACAGAGCACTGTGTGAACAGGGGCAATACGAGCCAGGGGTGTCGAAGGCTACTTGTTTATCTCGGCAGAGCTACAGATACATTCACGTTATCCTGAGCAGATCTGTGAACGGCCGCGGTGACAGTACCGAAGTTCTGAACAAACAGGAGCTTCTATATTCATACTCCATAGTACAGAGTGAGCCGTTACATTTGGGACATATTGTAGCCGAGTATCTGAGACACTAGGGACAGTATGCCAGGATCGGTGTCCTCTTCTCTAGTCCCTACATTACGAGACTCATCATGGGTATGGGTCTCCTGGATGCGATTAGAGGGGCTGAGAAGGTGATTATACCCGCCCCTGGGCATACAAATGATGAGACAAATTGGGATGCTGCGCAGGTATGGGCCGGGAATGCATGTACTGACTATACCTGATCCAAGGATAGCTGGGAGCGGAGGTGATGCAGCTGAGGGGTCACAGCAGGCTCCCGAGCCTTAGCCCGAGCATACAGAAGCCGAGGCACCCCCTGCAGCATAGGAGTCGCCACCAGTGTGCATGTTCTCCCCATCTCAAGCAGGCTCGAGGACGCTGTGGGGGTGCCTCGGACCGAGATTACTGAGGTTTGCGCGACACAGGCCGCGTAGCACGCAGAGGTGATGGCGCGCCTTGATATCTTACAGCAGCTACTCGAGTGTGACGCGTCTTCACCCTTCATTATGAGACCCAAAACCCCTCCGGCTCCGCCAACGTCACCATCACCAGATCCACCAGCGTCGTTCGACTTAGCAGCAGCAGTAGAGCCCACCATCGACGACACCGAGGCTTGAGGCGTCTTTAGTTTTATTTTCTTTTGTTTCTCATATTTTACTTTTACATTATCTTTTGGACTTGTATAATCACAAAGGATCTTCCTTCTTAGTTTATATTTTTGTCTCGAGTTGTATTTCAAACTTTTATATACTTTAGAGTCTACTTTGTTTTTGTTGAGCTTTACTGAATCCTCCTTATGTATGCATGCAGATGGTCTTGCCACTATGGAAATTGAGAACTAGTCATGGGCACGGCCAATGTGGTTTTACACTTGGCCGTGTGTGCTTCACCACCCGTTGGAACTCCACTCCCAAGGAATTTAGCTCCATCAAACGCACCACTAGGAGTTCAGGGGAGTATTGTTTCAATTGCCCACTCCCACATATATTTTGATTGTTATATCTTTTATTGTGCTTGCATGTGTACATTGAGGGCAATGTACATCTTAAGTGTGTGTGTGTGTGTGTGTGTGTGGGGGGAGGGAGTTCACATTACACATATTCTATACTTATGCTTTGATTGTGCATGCTGACGTAGCCAATGGCGGTTCACCTTAGTTGCAATGATTATATTCTTGAGTTTAGGATAATTTTCATCATTGAATGTTTTCATGCTCTAGTTTTTACTTGAATTTTTAGGAATTTTTGCCCGATTGACACTTATTGCACTACTCGCATATTAAACTCTTTTGGAAACTCAAGTTTGATGTTTACGGGACTAATTAGTTTTGTTTCTTGTTTTATTTTGCTTAAAAAAAAACTTGTTTTAGCTGTCCATTTGGGTGGAAAGAGCTACCACCTATGAAGTATGAAGCTACTCTCACAAGTCGGATACTAGTTATGCCCTAATGAGAGAAAGAGCTATCTCATGGGATGAGTGAAAGCTACTACCCCGGTAGAAAGAGCTACCACCTCGAAAGTGTGAAAGCCACCTTAGCAACCGCTTTGGAAAAGGCTACCTTAGAGGATGTGTGAAGCTACTACCATCTCTTTACTTTTTTTTGAATATAAATAAGTCCCTTATGCTTAGAAATTTGAGGAGTATACTTTGGGTTGATTTGAGTGAGTTCACGCACTTACACGATTTAGGGTTTGTTGTCCTTTTTTATTCAAGTTTTTAGCTTGAGTAATGATTTTTTTTTTGTATTTAGTGTTGAAATTTCCCTTACTTGTAGAATGCTTCCCTTGCATACTTTGGTGAACCTAAGGACAAGCACTTTCAATATTTCCTTCTTCTATGCTTTAATGTTGTATTTTTTCTTGAGGACAAGCAAAAGCTTAAGTGTGGGAGAGTTTGATAAGTGCTTGAGTATTAGTAATATAAAATATTCTTTTCTTACGATGAGCATTATTTTTATCAGATTTTAGCGCTAATACATGTATATTTGTGAACTTTCGTGCATGAAGGGTTATGAAGCCAAATATGAAAGAAAGAAGCCAAAGTAGATCACGATTGTACTTTATTGATGAAGTCTTGGAGTGAACAAATATGAAGATAGAAGTTGTGATCGAAGATACGTGAATGTGTACCAACCTCCATATACTCAAGCAATTTCATAATTTGGAGGGGCACAAAGGCAGTCACATTTGCGTATTCCGACTTGTGCAATATTAGCAAGATCTTCACCAATATGGCATTTTATTGAAGAAGTGATGCGATCTACGGCATAGATGTGTGCCCGTTTATGTTTTGCCTCGATGAAAAGTGTGGATTCGGGAGTATTTTGGCGGAGTATTATAGCAGATTTCTGTAGCAAATCAGTGTAGCAATTTACTGTATCAATTACTATTCATAGCCCGCAGAAAATTAGATTTTCAGAAATCCACACAGGCATGTGGAAATTCCACATGCCCATGTGGATGCCCAATTCCAGCCATTTATAAAGCCGTGACTTGTACCGATTTGGGGATCCATCTTTCATCCTTTCTTCTATCTTTTCTCCAACTTTTGGGAGGCAGGCAGCTAGGGTTTAGAGAGGCTTTGGCAAGGCTTTTGGAGTGGTTCTACGGATTTGACACCGTGTTTCTCTTGGAAGATAGTTATTGGGGGAGCTTTCGTCGCATCGATCCGGTGAGGTGTGCCCTAGGCTTGATAAAGGGACCTTTGAAAAGGACGAGACTACTCCACAAGACCATAGACACGAATACCGAGGGGGTTTTACTATGGATTGCATGTTTTTACTTTTGATTCTATCATTGATTGTATCTTGCTCCATGGAGAGCTAAACCCCTAGTGGGTACTTGGATTTGTGAACCCTAGGATGTATTTATTTCATTAACTTTTTATTATGTTTTACTTAATTGATGCCTTTAATTGAGTTCCAATCTTGAATGCTTGTTAAATGATTTCTCCCTTAGAGTGACACTAGGGTTGAGAGTCTACATTGGTAATCCCTCTGAGTGAGTGACACACCATGACGGTCAGAGAAAGCAAGATTGAAGAGGGTCGAGAGGGTGAGTTGAGAGGGTGAGTCGAGAGGTAGCAGAGCGTCACCTTTCCTCTCCAGTGTGATTTATCCTACCTTCACGTTCCAAGAGTCCTTTGCAGTCACAATAGAGTGAAGGGTTAAGGGATGAACTCCGCTAGGGCTTAGTTGCACGAGCAACAGAGTGAAGCGTTGAAGTGACTTTAATATCTGGGGCTTAATTGTGACTAGGGGTCTTTCGCCTGGACCAAAGGGTTAGATCCATATATAGGAATAGGGTTTATCACTTGGAATCCCTAGAGCTTCTTACAACTTTACACAGTGTGAGGTGTTGAGACTGGTTGATTTCTCTGTCGTGGCATAGTGTAGAGTTAGTCACGATTGACCTTAGGTTTGGGACCATGTATTTAAGGATGACCAAGACTCATTAAGCATTAGTTAGGAAGCATAATAGTTGGTTTTGCACTTGAAGCAATAATCCTAGGAGAAACAATATCCGAGTACCCCACTTTTATCGGTTGCCTTTTCTCTCACTTTCTTATTTTCTTTAGTTTGTTTGCATCGATCTTTATCCACACCATCATTATTTCATTTCCACTTAGTTAAGTAGTAATATTGGTGTTTCTATTCCTTATTCCCTGTGGATACGATACCACACTCACCTAGGATTTATTACTTTGATAAACCTGTGCACTTGCGGGTCACACGCAAGAGGTGTGTTAACAGTCAACAGCCATAAAATTAAATTTTGCAAGCCATAAATTTAGAAGTCAGGAGATTTATATAATGCTTCCATCATCCTATTAAAAAGGCCTTTTGCACTTAGAAATCAGAGGTGATGGTATTCTCTCTCTCTCAATGATTGGAAAAGATGAGTAATGAATTTTGCCTACATAAAAAACTCATGCCATTAGAAACTTACTGTATTTTGGAGGATATGTAAAGATATGGTGTCCATAGATAGAATAGAGGACTCTCTGACCTTTCATGTTATCTTAATTGATACTTAATTTGTGAGATTAGGAAAGTAGTACTAAGTTCTCCAAAAGTTATATTTTAATTTATGGGATTGACTTGGTGCACTTCTTATATGTAGCCCTTATCACTTATAAATTTAGTTTATTATTATATTCTAATAAATATATTTATGTACACTATTAAATTATCTAACCTATGAATTACTTTGGTAAACAATTAGACCAGAAGCTAGAATAATCTTTAATAAATAATACTTGATGAATAAAGATGAGTCAATAAATCTTTGATAAAAGAGAAGACCACAAAACGTTCTCTAATTTATTTTTATTTTATTTGCTAATCAAATTCTTATCATTTGTATAGCTTTGTATAGATGGTAAATCAAGAGAAGACCGACACAAGGGCCAAATGGAATGAAAATCATAGGGCACATCTAGTGAAATTATTAGGTAATTATAACGTTCCCGCGTACCGCTCACAAAATGGATGGCCTAAAGAGGCATGGAATAGAATATTGCGTGACATAGTAACAAAATTCCCTAATTTAAAATGCACTGTTGAACAAGTTAAAGCATTAGAGCATGAGATGAAAAAAATTTACAAGCTTCTGAAGGGGTTTACCAAATTGAGTGGCTTTGGATGGGATTATGAAAAAAATATGGTCGAAGCCACTGAAGAAGTTTGGGCACCACTACTTGAGGTATATATTTTTATCAGATAATTTACAAAATTTATGCAATAATTTATCTTAATCATTTTCATCAAAATATGCAAGAAATAAAGAAGCTAGAAGATGGCATCAAAAACCCTTTCCATATTTCATGGCACTGCAGGAGATTTATGAGGGTAAAAAAGTGTTGTTTACCAATGTTTGCTTTAAAGATTTGTTCATATATTTTCTAATAATTTGTACATTTATTACACAGGGAGCTATGCAGAAGGAAGACGCTCTCATGATGTAGATAATTATGCAAATGTGCCAATGGACACTCCATCTCCAAGCGTTCCGGCTCCAAATGATCCCATCCAATCATTGTCTACACTCAAAATAGAGACAGAGGATCGTGATTTTGCATAAATGGAGCCTCCACGCAGTCAACCAAATATTTCACAACCCCAAAACTCATGTAGTGCAAGCTGGTAAAGGTTAGGAGATGAAGTGCAAAGAAAGAAAAGGACCGAAAATGAAAAAAATGTTCAAGAGTCATTCTTAGAACAATATATAAATATGCATCTAGCTGAGACGGATATATATATTGATGCTATGAAAATGAACTGGGTAGAGGAGAAGTACTCCATGGGAGAATGCATGGCTGCATTTAATGTGTTGTGTGAACAATTTCCAGATGAAGATTTTGTTAAAATTACAACATTGTTTAAAGATAAGGAAAATCGTGAAATCTTCTTGAGTCTCATCAATAAAGAACGGAAAGTGTTTTGGCTTCGGCAAATGATTAATTAAAACAATGTTATGTTCTATGTTTTTTATATTTAGTTACATGTAAAATAATATGTTTTATGTAAGACGTTATGTTTAAATGACTTGAATCTTTTATGTAAGACATTATGTTTATGAGATGTATTTATTTGTTTGAGATATACTTGTTTATTTGCTGGCAGATTTTTGAATTATTTGTGGATATTCTATTGCTTAATAACAAGAAAGATGATTTTATAAATAAGGCAACATTGATAAATTTACATATTGATAATTGTAGCCCCAAAATAAAACAACATTGATAAACTTACACATCAATTAAATTACATTTCTATGACAGTTGCATTAATCATTCCACATTTGCATTGCTATTTCATCTCTTTTGCAAGCGCCTGCAATACGATCAAAGTTCAGTACGTTGACATCATTTTGATATGTATCATCTCTATTTGGGACAGTAACTTCATCATTTACATTATTGATTTCTTCGATTTCATCCGTGTCATTGTGTATACGTATGAAATTATACGAGACACATGTAGTAACTACTATATCAGTTTGGGAATCTATTGGATGAAAGGCTGCAACTTTAAGTACAGGAAATCTCATTTTCAAGACACCAATAATGCATTCAACATGATTTCTCAATGAAGCATGTCTCAAATTAAATAGTTCTTTTGTAATTACTTGGTCTACATCCTGCCCTTCCTTGCTCCTGTAAGTGATAATGCACACCCCGGTATAGAGCAATAAAATTTGGAGTATTTGCATATCCTACATCCACTAGGTAATATTTATTGTGGGGGCATGGAAGCCTTGGTCGATTGAATGCTGAAGTACTCTAGTATCAAAAGCAGAACCTTCCCAACCATCCCGAACATATACAAAACATAGCTTAAAATCGCATGCGACCATGACATTCTGGATAATGTTTGTTTTCTATTTCTATAAGGATCTTGCAAGGGCAAAGAAATAGTGATTGGAACATGTGTTCCATCAATAGAACCAATACAATCCTAAAATGAAAAACCCATAATATTTGTTACGAGAATATATAAAAACATAAATAATAAATAAAAATACAGTATAAAGATTTCTAACCTTGAAATATGGAAAGAAAATGTCTATTATTCTAGATAACTAGTGATGTAGTTGTTGGTGGCAATTCTATATATGTAGTCGCAAGAGTATAGCTTCAAGCACTTTTTTAAAATAACGGCTAACCGTTTCTGCTGAATGTTGAAAACATTCTTGCACATCACGATTACTAGCGTTGTGCGCAAGAGTGCACATAAATATTGCTAGTTGTTCCGCGATTGTAACCCTTTTCGAGTTTTGAAGAAGAGATATTTCTCTTAAACAATTAGCAAGTGCTTGAAATATATGAGGCTCCATATGAAATTCACACTTACAACGTGCCTCATGACCTTCAAGAATTTCTTGAACATATGCATCGCTTGTTAATATTGATGAATGATAAGGCCTAGTTTCTAAACTTACAGGAAATAAACTTGGTAAATGGTGAACATGAATTCATCATCATCTTTATCAATCTTTCTCTATTGATCCAGATCCATATTGAAACAAAAGACTTTGAGACGTAAAAATTTAAGCTGAAGAGAGATAAGTTTATAAATGGCATAAGTGTGTTGGCTTTAAATAGAGAGAAATTGTTAACGGCTAGTTTTTAAAAAACTCCAACAACTAGTTTTTTAAAAAAATCTAATGGCTAGTTTCATTTTCAAAATTAAAAATTCCTATGGAAAAATTCCTGCATACATCCAAACACTGATTCCGTAGGAATTTTTCCTGTAGTAAATTCCATAGGAATTATTTCTAAATCCCATGGAGTAAAATTCCTATAGAAAAATTTACTATACATCCAAATAGGCCCTTAATTTTGTTACTTATATCTTTATTCCTGAGTTTATTGAACTGGTTAAATACTTTTAATAATCATATTATCAAATCATGCTCATCAAACTTCGCAATTCATGTCTTCTATGGCTCTGTATATTTCAAGCAAGTTAAATATATCAGGTTCCTTAACTCTAACCCCAAACAAATGAACATTGAAGAACTAATACGGAAGCAGTGGAACAAAAGTGTGAAAATATTTAAATTCATAAAGCCTTAATGTTTACATATGCATAGACAACCAATTTAATAAAGAACATCATTGTTTCCAACGCAATTTTCTCTTAATAAATTGGAGTATAATAATGTAATACCCCCATAGAATTTGACCTTTCATAACCCAATCCCAATGGATCCAATACCCATATGAATGGGTTTGGCTCCAATCCAATACATTTCTCCTCCATTAATTTTTAATACATGTTTAGTATTTGACATGTGTCAATGACCATAATGTAAAGTTTGTTAATATCCTTTTTTCATGTGCTAAAATCCAATCTAATTATTGAAAAACCTCTCATCCTCAAAAAAATTTAGCCTTTATGTTTTTAATGTTTTTATTTTTTTAAGATTTTTAAAAATAGATTTTTTTTTTTGTTTTCTCCATCGATTGGACCAATTTTGCATTTAAAAAAACTTTATTTATTTTGCTTATCACAATAATTGCAACAAACTTTATCTTTTATTTTTTAATCAAAATTTCTATCATTCTTTATATATATATATATATATGTATGTATGTATGTATGATTTATTTTTATCAAGTCATCAAAAGAAGAACAAAAGGACATAGTTAAAACATATTGAAAAATTAATACTCTAATTAAAAAAATAAGGACATCCTAGCCATTAAAAGTATAAATGACATAGGTTATGTTAAATAAATAATCAATCATGGTGTTGATTATGTTAAGAAGATATTTGAGATCATCAATCACGGTGCTGATTATATTAAGAAAATATTCACGGTGCTATTTATGGCAATGAGATAATCATGGTGATATTGATAGGAGATTGTTATAGTGTTAATTATGGAGACAACTGGGAGTAACTTGAGGAGAAAGTTAGGGTAATTTTTCAAATGTAATCTCTATATAAAAGTTCAAACTTTCTTATAATCATACATACTTACACATTTACTTACAATTCAATTTTCTTCTCATCAATTCAATTCTTTCCCCATATATGATTTTTGCTTTTCAGGTTAAACATCTAAACATGTATTAGAAAGTAATGGAGAGGAAATGTATTGGATTGGAGTTGAACCCCATATAAATATGCATAAAGCACGCACACATGTCTACCACAAGTCCGATGCTGAAGCTTGCTAACTCTTTGACATATGTGAAATTCAGCTCAATTAATCTTACAGTATTTAGAAACTCTCCACTGATAGCAAATCAAAACAAAGTGATGATATACTGATGACTAAGTGGTTTATCGGTAGTCTGGTCCCTGTTAGAACCTTTACAAGTGGTGAGCGTTCAAATCATGGGTGATGGCACATTTCTGAGAGTGTAAGTACTGATTGTGTGCTGGTGGTTCCAGCGCCCATGTGTGCGCTAACCCCAATCTTAATTGCTCCTTTGAAGCTTGTGCACACCCCTGCCTTTCTTAGTGCCTAGCCGCTCATCTTTAAAGAAAAGGAAAACCAAAGTGATGATATACTTGACTATATAAGGGTATTCCACTACATTGTTTTTGAATATTTAGGGGTTGTTTGTTTGCCAAGAATGGAGTGGTTTTCATTCCTAAATCCATGCACACCCTTGTTTGGGTGTGCATTAATGGTATTGGCACAGGCATGGCAATGTAATCAAATTGTACTGATGGGTAATTCAAAAGCCTTTAAAAACAAAAAGGATTGAGGATTTCTTGTGTTGGAAATTACTATACTACCCTTAACATAAACACCATATCTGGATTTTGACCAGAAAACCAAGGGTTGACCAGGAAAACAAAAGGAGAAATATTGAGTGTGAGCTCCATCATTGTTTTCGGCAGGATCTCATTTCGGTAGGATCCCTAACATACCTATGGAAAGTTCAGCACGAAGCTCTCGCATCAATAAAGAGAAATGACATTGTGGAGAAAAGCAAACGTACAGAAGCAAAATGGAGGAAAGAAGCAAAGACAAACAAGACATGAGTTTTTTTTACAGGATGTGCTTGAATAAAACTGTGATTTGGCTGATTCTTTTGTAAGTTCTCCTCAGCATATGCAGATAGAGTCACGTCCTAGCCCGTGGGCCCAGAACACGACATACCGCCATGACAACGCAAGGGATGACAACCATCACCTCAACCTTAGATCATCATAAGGCTAATTTGTTTCCTGTATATAATCACTATAACAACAAGGAAACATAATAATAGACAAGATCACAACATAATATACCAAGTCATAACATCAAACCAAACTTTGAGTATGGTTTCTCATGCAACAATTCAGACATCACAAAATATAGGGGTTTCAAAGGAAAAGAAATAAGTGTAACAAATCAACAATTACACTAATGTGTCCCACTTTATACATGTCATTAACTAAAAAATAAACCTACACAGGACTCAATGAGATGCACTGAGATTTATACTTGCCAAGCACCATGCGTTCGCACCTCTACGCTGTACTATCACCTGGAGAGAGAATATAGGAGGTAAGTGACCAGGTTAGTCAGTGAGGAGATTAACGTGATTCTATAAAGTCACACATTTCAAAAAATATAGATAATTTATCAATAAAAATGTTTAAGAGTTTACCTATACACCAAAATGTGAAAAATACCAAGTATAGAGTAAAACTTATGTTCACAAAGAGTAATATACACCAATATATGATAGCATTTTATAATATAAGTTGGTCAAAGTAATGTTTCATCTCAAATAATCATCATTTTTCCAACAACTCATTAAATCAATATTTTATGAAAAATATGTCAAAACCATCAAAGTGATGCATAGCCTCAAGAAACCTTTCATCTCTAACCGTGGCCATGGCTAGATCTGGAGACGCCAAGATACGTGTCTTTTGGCGTTGGCTTAGGGAACCCATGTGGTGACTCTAGGAACCAACCTTACACACCTTTTAGGTTCTCTACATGCCTCTTAAAAGTGTGGTATCTCAATTGAGTTCTCTACGCCACCCCAACTAGGTCAGCCCGTGGATACTTTTTCTTATTGCAGTAAGCACCGGGGATCCCCATGTCACCATCAAAACCATAATATTGCCCGAAGGCCTAATATACAATTTCAACATGATATGTCAAAATCTCAACAAGATTTCATAATTTTCACATGAACAACCGCCCACTCCAAGAGTGAGTAATTTGGATATATCAACTCAAGTAAATACAAGTTTCATCATGAAACAATACTTTTCTCAAAGACAAACATCATTTGCATTCAACCTTTGAATATACATTTTAAGAACAAGGTTTTCAAATTCAATTAGTGCATATTTGAAAACATTTTAATAAGCTCATTTAAGATCAAAGTGATGATTTCAAGTGTCATAAATAATGTTCAAGAAACTTTTAACAATATAAAGTATCAATTGAAGTAAATGAAGACCAAATATAATAAATTCATGGATGATATTATAGTAGATGAAATCAACAATCCCACTCACAAACTTAGCGAGTCACCCAACTCCGGTGTTAATCCTCCACCGGTCCTTTACCCTTGGTCGATGCCTCTCATCCTAGAACAAACCAAGTTATCAATGGATCAAAACCAAATAACACTCAACACAAGGATGAGGAAAACTCCTCAAGATGGTAAACATGCACCTAGGGTTTACTAAGTACCTCCTCTCAATGATTCTACAAGATTCAATCTCTCTCAAGACTTAATGGCAATAAAAATGGCAGCGAAAACCCAAGTTGGTTTGGTGCTCCAGTAACCCTAGTTTGGGCGATAAAGAGATCTCTCTCAATTTTCACCATAGAGGAAGAAATACAACCATACAAGTTCTCCATACTCAATTCTCATACAAACACTAAGATTCCCACCATTCTCACCCAAAGAACTCATCCAAAATGAAAGGAAAGAAAAAGGGATGAAGCTTACCTCCAAGCATCCAAAGCTCAAAGATGAACCTTCTCAAGAGGGGAAGAAGAAGATCATCTTACTTCCTCCTTGATCTAATGGCAAGAGATGGGGAGTTTTGGGAGAAGAGAGTGAGATTTTGAGGAATAGAGGTGTGGAAAAGGAAGAGGGAAAGAAAGGGGATGAAATACTCAAGGAAAAGGGCTTTTTAAAGCCCTAAGCTGAGGGGGTCTTTTCGGGCATCCATGCAACAGCATGAAAGGCCGCAAGGCTCCATGAAAATTCCATGTTGGCATCCACGCGGGCTCATGGCTCCCCACATGGCTTACAACCATGCTCCATACAGGCATCCATACACCCGCATGGCTTACAGCATGCCCCAAGTTTCTAATGGGTTCCCACACCAGTATAGCCTCCACACGACCCCATTTTGGGTCCTAACACATGAAAACACTCAAGATAACACTCACACAAGAGATATACATGAGAGGACATGTCAAAAACAATGTAAGAAAGTAGGAAAAAGTTGGAATATCATAGATAGTATTTTAGCGCAGGGTTAGTTTTGATTGTTGTGCCTTTTCTCTGCCCCTTAGGCTGGCTATCAACCAGAATTTAGCTTTACAATGAGAGATCATCTTCAGATTAGAAAAGACCTAATTTTTTTCGATTTTAAAGTAGCATCTGAGGTATTCCTATTATTACTTATAGACATGGTGTTATGAGGGAACTCTTCTAGATTTTTAATTGCTTATGTGTTGTCGATTTGATCATTATAATTGCTTGATTGTAACTTTTATGCTGGAAATTATTTATTCTGTAACATGAATTGGAAGTGAAAATGCTTATATAAGTCACTAAACATAATTATGTCTTTGGCGTTTCACTCTTTGATGATTCCAAGACTTCTTATTATGATCTTTAAGCTATGAAGACTTGGAAATGTTTAACTTATTTATAAATGGTTTTACACTATTAGCAGCTTAAAGAGGAAAAAAAATAACTATAGTCTATTTTAGATCATGGACGGTAAATTTATATCCTAACTGTGCTGAACATGTGAGGTTTGTGAAATAAGCTATTATCTAAATTGTATATTTTATTCATTTTGAAAGATTCTTCTTTTGTCTGTATGGCATGTAGGTTTTAACATGTTAATTTTTATTTGATTCCTTCATTTCCTATATTTTTCCTTACTTATTGCATGTGCTTTCTTCCTAAGGTCAGTGGCTCAAAGCTTTACTACTTGAATAACCTTAAATTAGATCTAATTGAATGATCTGCCAAAAGATTCTTGACAACTAGTTTTGGATAAAGTTTTATAAGCCATGGAGTAATACATTATAAGTTTTGGCTAGTTTTATAACCCATGGTTTTATTTTGTTGGCTTTCCTTCTGTTAAGTTTGTGGTTATGTTGCTCTTATGAAAAATAACATATGGTTATTTAATCTTATCACGGGTGTCTTTTAACATAATTTTTTATTTCATGATTCTAACATTTTATTAACATATTCAAAGAGGAAGTGTGTTTTGCACTTGGTCTATGAGAAAAATGTGGCCCTTGTATCTTCAAGTAATCAAATAATTTTTATCTCATACTATGTCACAGATTCATGTACCAACCTTCACATAGTGTTTACCTTATAGGAAATTTTAATTATTTCTGAAACTTATAACCAAGCTACAAATACAATTTATAATATATAAAAAAAGTTTATAGTCAAGGCAACCATTGTTCACATGTAATTGTATTTAGTTATTTTTTTCAAAATTATTAACTCAATGAAAATAATGTACATGTAACTGCCATTTTTTAGAGATGAGGAAGATCAAAGAACTCCAACGATATTGCACAATGATTATATGCTACATTTATATATTGAGCTCATGATCATTATATGTGCAACAAGGCAACACAACCATTGAAATAGAATGATTGCACATGATATTGCATCAACATCTACTAGGCGCCGCAAATAATTGGAATATCTTCATCGAGTGGTTTATAAAAATGATATTAAGTGCATTGATAAATTACGTAGGGACTGATATTGTTTTCATAACTTGTGTCGATTGCTAACTAACACTAGGGGGCTATGAGGCATAATAAATATTCGGGTTGAGGAAATGACCGCAATGTTCTTAAACATTATTAGACACCATATCAAGAATAGGATAATTAAATTTGATTTTGTTCAATCTGGAGAAACAGTTAGTCAACATTTTCATGTTGTTTTGAAGTCAATTATTCTTTGCCATGATGTTCTATTGAAAAAGCCATAACCTGTACCTAAAAATTCAAACGACTTTAGATGGAAATGGTTTAAGGTATTAGCTTATTTGTATCTTTTTATAATCCTATCTTGTATTTTATAAGTAACATTTTTTTAAAATCAACATAGAATTGTATTGGAGTTTTAGATGGGACGTATATATGCGCAAATGCCCTTAAAGCTGATCGACCCAGATTCAGATTGAGAAAATCTGAAATAACCACCAATGTACATGGTGTATGTAGTCAAGACATGCAATTTACATATGTCTTGTCTAGCTGGGAAGGATTAGCTCATGACGGCCGAGTTCTTAGGGATGTCGTAATGAAGCTCAATGGTTTAAAGGTTCCAAATGGTAAATAAACATTTTCATTATTTTTAAAGTTTTAATAGTAAAATGATCTACAAAACCATTAGCTAACAAAAAAAATTTCTTCTTCCATAAGGTTTCTATTACTTAGTGGATGCAGGATACTCAAATTGCCCTAGTTTTCTTACGACATTTCGAGGACAATGATATCACTTAAGTTCTTGGGCTGATGGATATCAACCAATTACACCTTAAGAATTTTTCAACATGAAACATGATAGTGCAAGAAATGTGAAAAAAAGGACATTTGGTCTATTAAAAATCTCATTGGAAAATACTATCTAGCCCAAGTTTCAATAGCATGACCACTCAACAACGTATCATTAATGCATGTTGCTTGTTACATAACTATATTAGAAGGGAGATGACAAAAGATCCTGCAGAAGATGAAATGGAAAATTTAATCTTAGATGAAAATACGCAAGATGATTTTGAGAACATTACATCTGTTGATCCAACGGATGAGTGGACACAATTTAAGCTTAACATGGCTGTGGAAATGTTTAATGCTTGGCAGTCTAGTTGATTTTATTATTTTCTATTGATGTACTATGTTTAAATGCTTCTACGTATTGTTATTTGCTATCGATTTGTTTGGAATTACGAAAAATGTACCATTGAATGCGAAAAAATTGCATATGACGCATATATTAAGGTATAAACTCTTTTATTTGGTAATTGTATAGACTTATTTAATTGTTATTTATGTTATTAACTTTTTATAATTGGCAACACAATATAGATCCACAAAGAAGCAACTGGCCTATACGGAAAAGCTTTTCCTTTCTTCAATGACCTTGCTCCAGTATTTGCAAAAGATAGAGCATATAACACCTCAAGAAGGGATATTGGTGATGATGCAGGGCAATATATCCATGAGAACTTTACAATGACTGATGATGAAGGCTTCTTTCAAATACCAAGTGATGAGTATTTTATTCCCATGTAAGAACATATTCCTACTCCATCACCTATGGGTTTGAGATAAGTACCTTAAGATTTCATCGAAAGAGGAAAAATCTTCTTATGGACCCATCACTTGATAAAATATCAAAACATTTACAAAATTTTGTGGAGATAATTGGTACAGGATCTAAGGTAATAGCTGGAACCGTTGCACATGAAGCAAATCATGAAGCAGCTCATGAAGACGCCATTGAAGCTTCTTAGGTAAAAATTACAAAAAGGAGAAGATTATTAAATCAAGTAATTTTTGAGATTGATGGACTTTTGGATGATGAGGCATTGCTCCTCTTGTAAATTTTGGCTAAAAATGACATTTAACTGCAAATCTTGTTAGACTTGCCAGATAACAAGAGGTTGAGCTTTTGTCATTGATAAGTGCTTGTGTGATAAGAATGTGAAGTATTCTTTCCTTATGATGAGCATTACTTTTATCAGGTTTTAACACTAATATGTGTGTATTTATGTTACTTTCATGCATATAGGGTTGTGAAGCCGAATCTTAGAGAAAGACGCCATTGTAGATCGTGAGTGCACCATTTGGAGGAAATCTTGAGAAGGTTCAAACGTGAAGACATAAGTCGGGTTCAAGATGCTAGAATGTGTGCCAACCTTCTTGTATTCAAGCTAGCATAATGATTTGGAGGGGCACAAAGGCAGTCACATTCTAAATATTCTGGCTTGTGCATGTGTAATGAGATCTCCACCAACGCGGTCGTTCATTGAAGAAGCAAAGCGATCTACGACGTAAACGTGTGCCTGTTTACGTTACCTCGATCAAAGCATGGTTTCAGGAGTGTTTCGGACCGGTACTATAGCAGAGCACTGTAGCAACAATGTGACAAAATACTGTAGCATGTAATGTTCACAGCCGGCCGAAGAAGGAGTTTTCCAGAGAAGCCACATGGGCCGTGTGAAATATTTACAGGGGCGTGTGGATTCCCGATTCCAGCCCTTTAAAAGCCGATTTCAGCCCTAATTTTAGCATTCTTTTTTCCATCTTTTCCCTAACTTGAGAGAGGGTTGCAGCTAGGGTTTTGAGAGGTATTAGCTAGGGATTGGGAAAGGTTTATGGCTCTGACATTGTGCTCCGTTTGGAAGAAGGTTAGTGGGAGAGCTTTCGTTGGCACTGATCCGGAGAGGTATATCCTAGGACGGACAAAAGGACCTTTGGACGAGTAGAGGACTCTCCATAAGACCATCGTCACGACTATCGAGGAGGTTTTCTATGGATTCATTGCTTTCACATTCGATTTTTTTGATTGTAATTAGCTCTATGGAGAGCTAAATCCCCTAGTGGGTACTTGGATTGTGAACCCTAGGATGTATGTGTTTCATTGAACCTTATTATTATGCTTCTATTAATTGATGTTTTCATTGAGTTTCAATTTTGAATGCATTGATTGTATGAATACTCCCTTAGAGTGACACTAGGGTTGAGAGTTCTTGTTGGTAACCCTTGTGGGTGAGTGACATACCACGAGAGTTAGACAAATCTAGATTAGAGAGGGTTGAGAGAGTGAGTCGAGAGGTAGCTCCGTCCCTTTTCCCCTCCGGTTTGATTTATTCTACCTCCAATTCCTTGAGTTCTTTGCGGTCATAGTAGAGTGAATGGGCTAAGGGATGACCTTCCGCTGGGGCTTAGTTGCGAGTGCAATGGAGTGAAGCGTTGAAGTTATTTTAGCATCTAGGACTTAATTATGGCTAGGGACCTTCTGCTTGGACCAAAGGGTTAGGTCTACATACAAGAACAGGATTCATTACTTGGAATTCCTAGAAATCATTACAATTCTATACAAGTGCGAGGTTGAGAGATTGTTTAATTTCTCCTCCAGGACGTGTATAGGGTTAGGCATGGTTGACCTTAGATTTGGGACCATGTATTAAAAGATCTCCACGACTCATTAATGCATTAGTTAGGAAGCATAATAGAGGGTTTTTGCACTTGAAATGATTGTCCTAGGAAGATCAATATCCGAGTACCCCATCTATGTCGATTGCCTTACCTCTCCTTTACTTGTGCTCTCTCTCTTGTCTCTTTTACTTTTGTTTGCATTACATCTTGTCACTCAAATCACTATTCAAATTTCATTTAGTTAAGAAATAATTTAAGTGTTTTTACTCCCTACTCCCTGCGGATACGATACCCACTCACCTGGGATTTTATTACTTCGACAAACCCGTGCACTTGCGGTTTACAAGCATATTCGGTCGTCTCAAGTTTTTGGCACCTTTGCCGGGGAGTAGGCATTTAGAGATACTTTGCACTTTGTTTTCTTAGCTATTCATTTATTCATTCTATTTCACATCTTCTTTTCTATCATCGTTCTGATTTTTTTTCTTTTTTTGTGCAGCTCCAAGTTCATGACCCGAGGGAACCCCTCCATATTGATTGAAGGAGACCCCGAGCTCGAACGTACACTTAGAAGAAAAGGGAAAGAACCTGTGCAAGAATAGTTTAATCTAGCTGATTTGGAAGTTGAAGGGTCGGATAATATAGCGAAACATAATGAGCAACAGAGGACATTATCCGATTATGCCAGACCTTCAGTATTGGGGACACAATTGAGTATTGTGTATCCTCCGATTACAGCTCAGAATTTCGAGCTGAAGCCGGCATTCATCCACATGTTGCAGCAATCTGCACAGTTCAATGGCTTGGCCGATGAGGATCCAAACAGTCATATAGAGAACTTTCTCTAGATGTGTGATATGCTCAAGATAAACGGGGTAGCAGATGATACCATCAAGTTGAGAGCCTTATCATTTTCCTTAAAGGGGAAAAAGAAGCAGTGGCTACACTCATTACCTAGAGCATCAATTACCACATAGGAGGAGATGGTAGAAGCTTTTCTAACCCGTTATTTTCTTCCCGGAAAATCTGCAAAGCTTAGGAATGAGATGTCATCCTTTGTACAGTCAGAATTGGAGTCTCTATTTGAGCTGTGGGAAAGGTTTAAGGAGCTCCTGAGAAAGTGCCCGCAACACGGATTCCTGGAGTGGATGATTGTTCAGACCTTTTAACTGGTTGAATCCGAGCATAAGGCAACTCTTGGATGCGACAGCAGAAGATACCTTAGGTAGCAATACCGACACCAATCCTAGAGAGCATGTGAAGGCGATCACTTTGAGAAGTGGTCGTGAGGTTAAAGGTAGGTTTTCGAGTGAGAAACCCAATGAACACGCACCTGAGGTCATAGAGGTTGAAGAGGGAACAAGAAAAGAGAAGGGCTGGCACCCCCACCTTTTAAGCTAAGAATCCCCTATCCCTCTAGGTTGAAGAATTACCAAGTGGATGAACAATACAAGAAGTTCCTGAGTTTGTTCTAGCAACTCCACATCAACATTCCTTTTGTTGAGGCATTGGCTCAAATGCCTAAGTATGCAAAATTCTTAAAAGATTTCTTGACTAACAAGAGGAAGTTAGAGGAGAGTGCTTCAGTGATCTTAGATGCTTCTTGCTCGGCGGTTTTGCAAAAGAACATGGCGAACAAGAGGAAAGGCCCAGGAAGCTTCATTATTCCGTGCAACATTGGCAATTTAGGTGAAGAAATGGCATTGGCGGACTCAGGGGCCAGTATTAACGTCATGCCATATACCTTCTTTCAGAAGCTAGGCTTGGGCAAGCCTAGGCCTACTCGGATGACTTTGCAATTGGCGGACCGAACAGTGAGACATCCGAGGAGTATCATCGAAGATGTGCTTGTCAAGGTGGACAAGTATATATTTCCTGTAGATTTTGTGGTGCTAGACGTCGATGAGGATGCGGATGTATCCTTGATACTTGGGAGGTCGTTCATGCGAACTTCCAAGGCATTGATTGACATGGATAGTGGGGATCTAACTTTGAGAGTTGGAGATGACAAGCTCACATACCGCCTTGCTGAAGCCATGTGGCATTCTCTTGATTTCGATGATACTTTGTATTTTCTAAACACTATTGATGAGATTGTTGATGAATATATGTAGGAAATGTTCAATCCGGACCCCTACGAGGGTTTGTTAGACCAAGAGGAGGAAAATGAAGAAATAATGATGCTTGGCTCGATGGAAGAAGTACTGTCTACTCCGGGGATCTTGAAGAAGGTGCTTTGGAAGATGAAGAGGGCGAGGAGACGCCATCGGAAACACTCCAAGGCTTATGGAGATGCGCGTGAACCGAACAAGTTAGATAAACCATTGCTAGGTGGTCCCAAACCCAATAACTCTCGCTCTACCCTTAAGAGACTTTGCTCGTCATGCTTTTAAGCCATGGGTAAGAGGGCAACATTCATTTATGAGCCCCCGTGAGGTAAGGATGAGGTACATCAAGCTTAGTGACGTAAAACAAGTGTTTCTTTGGAGGCAACCCAAGTGTTTACTGTTTTTCTTAGTTGTTAGTTTAGTTTTCGCATGAATAACTTGTTGAGTGTTGGTGTCTTGATTTTTAGATGCTTCTGCTGTGTATTATATTGTGGATTTTGATGTCATCATATGTATTCATGAGGATTTGGCAAAGTTTAAGTCGCTTGAGCTTGTTTTTAATGTTTTTCACTGGTGTATTTTGTATAAAAGAGCAGGCTCTGAATGTGTAAACATGTTCAGGAAATTTCTGCAGAGCCCACAGAGTTTTATAAGTCATCCAGATGAAACACACGGGCGTGTGGAATTTCTGCACGCCCGTGGAGTTGTATTGCGAGCTTATCCAGAGAAGACACAGGGGCGTGGACTCGCCCCTGTTAGAGACCTTGCGATTTTCGCACGCCTGTGGGTAAATTCTGCACGGGCGTGTGTTTTCCTGCAGAGATTTGGTAAATTATCCCGAGTGCACACATGGGCGTGGACTCGCCCCTGTGGGCAAACCTATGAAAAATGCACGGGCGTGGGAATTTTCCGCACGCCCATGCGAATCTCTGCAGACGAGCTCTCCCCATCCCAAGAAGACACAGGGGCGTGAGGCTGTCCCTGTGAGTTGGGCCTGTGAATGTCCATGCCCGTGCAGAATTTCCGCACGGGCGTGTGAAACACTTAGCGATTCTTCTCGGTTGGACAAAGAAGCCACAGGGGCGTGCGTCTGCCCCTGTGGGTTGGGCGCACGGGTGTGGGTATTTTCCACACGCCCATGCGGATGCATTCAGAAGAAGTGAGGATTTTCTCGAGAGTGCACAGGGCTGTGGGTCTGCCCCTGTGAAGCTCTCTTGTGGAGGCGCATGGGCGTGGGTAATTTCCGCACGCCCATGTGGATGCGCAGAATTCCAAGAGACGTGAGTTTTTCTTTAAAATCTTCTTGACTTCTCTTCTTCTTCACTTCCAATCACTAGAAGATCAACCTTGATCAGTCTCCTGGCCCACATATCGCTGTTTTAGAGGGTTTTCTAGTCAATTTCCACGCCAAATTCGAAGTTTTCATACTGACACATCCATATATGCGTATAAACCGCAAGTGCACGGGGTGTCGAAGTAATAATCCCAGATGAGTGGGTATCGTATCCACAGATATTAGGGAATAAAGACACTTAAGTTGTTTCTTAACTAATATGGAAGATAAATAGTGATAAGTGTGATAAAATATGAAATAACGGAAATAAAAGCAACAAGATAGAGAGCACAAGTAAAGGAGAAAGTAAGGCAATCGATAAAGATGGGGTACCCGGATATTGATCCGCCTAGGACAATCGTTTCAAGTGCAAGAACCCTCCATTATACTTCCTAATTGATGCAACAATGAGTCATGGAAATCCTTAATTACATGATCTGGTCAACAATGCCTAACTCTATACATGTCTCAGAGGAGAGATTGAATAACCTCTCAACCTCGCATTCGTATAGAATTGCAATGAACTCTAGGGATTCCAAGTGATAAACCCTATTCCTATGTATAAACCTAACCCTTTGGTCCAGGTGGAAGATCCCTAGCCACAATTAAGCCCTATGTGCTAAAATCACTTCAACGTTTCACTCCGTTGCACTCGCAACTAAGCCCAAGCGGAAGGTCGTCCCTTAGCCCATTCACTCTATTATGGCCGCAAAGAACTCTTGGAACGTGGGGGTAGGATAGAATACAACGGAGGGGAAAGGGGACGCTCTGCTACCTCTCGATTCACCCTCTCAATCCTCTCCAATCTAGCTTTGTCTAACTCTCATGGTGTGTCACTCACTCATAAGAGTTACCAAGAAGAAGTCTCAACCCTAGTGTCACTCTAGGGGAGTATTCATACAATCAAGCATACAAGATTGTAAATCACAATAAACATCAATTAATTGAAAGAATAATAAAGAGATTCAATGAAACGAATACATCCTAGGGTTCATAAATACCCAAGTACAAACTAGGGGTTTAGCTCTTCATGGAGCTAGATACAATCAATGAAATTGAATGTAAAAATAAAGAATCCATAGAAAACCCCCTCGTTAGTCATGGCAATGGTCTTGTAGAGAGTCCTCTACTCGTCTCAAGGGTCCCTTTGTCGGGCCTAGGATACACCTCGTCGGATCAGTGCCGATGAAAGCTCTCCCACTAACCTTCTTCCAAACGGTGAGTAATGTCGGAGCTGTAGAACCTCTCCAAAGCCCTAGCCAATATCTCTTAAAACTCTAGCCGCCACCCTCTCTCAAGTTGGGTAAAAGATGGAGAAAAGAATCCTGAAATCGGGGCTGAAATTGGCTTTTAAAGGACTGGAATCGGGAATCCACACACCCATGTGGGCGCCCGCGTGGATTTTTCACACGGGCGTGTGGAATTCCCACACGCCCGTGTGGATTCTCTGTTTTCCTGTTTTCTCGGCCGACTGTAAACAGTGCTGCTGTAGTATTTTTGCTACAATATTTTCTACAATGCTCTGCTACAGTATTTTCTCTGCTACATACTTTTATCGAGGTAACGCAAACGGGCACACATTTACGTCGTGGATCGCCTTGCTTCTTTAATAACGGACATGTTGGTGGAGATCTTGTTCTATATGCACAAGTCAGAATGCTTGAATGTGATTGCCCTTGTGCCCCTCCAAATAGTTATGCTAACTCGAGTACGAGGAGGTTGGCACACATTTCTGCATTTGGAACCCAACCTATGTCTTCGCGTTTGAACCTTTGCAAGATTTCCTCCAAATTAGTGCATAACGCCCCACATTGGCTTCTTTCCCTCATAATCGGCCTGACAACCCTACCTGCATGAAAGTAACATAAATACAGCCATATTAGCGTTAAAACCTGAGAAAAGTAATGCTCAACACAAGGAAAGAACACTTCGTATTCTTATCACACAAACACTTATCAAACTCCCCCACACTTAAGCTTTTGCTTGTCCTCAAGCAAAGATTAAAACATTATATGCATAGATGAAGGAAACATTGGAAGTGCTTGGCCTTAGGTTCATCAAAGCATACAAAGAGAGCATTCTACAAGTAAGAAAAATTTCAACACTAAATACGAAAAATCAATGCTCTAGTTAAAAACTTGAATAAAAAAGGACAACAAACCCGAAATCATTTAAGTGCGTGAGCTCACTCAAAATAACCCACAGTATACTCCTCAAAGTTCTAAGCACAAGGGACTTATTGATCTACACAAAGTAACAAAAACATTTCAAAGGTGGTAGTAGCTTCACACATCCTCTAAGATAGGCCTTTCCAAAGCGGCCGCTAAGGTGGCTTTCACACTTTTGAGGTGGTAGCTCTTTCTACCAAAGTGGTAGCTTTCACCCATCCCATAAGATAGATCTTTCTCTCATTAGGGCATAACTAGTATCCGACTTATGAGAGTAGCTTCATACTTCATAGGCGGTAGCTATTTCCACCCAACAAGCACAAATAAGAAATAAAACTATTTTGATCCTTTTTTTTTAATTAACAAAAGAAACAACTATACTTAGTCCCTTTAACATCAAACTTGAGTTTTCAAAAGGGCTTCAAGAGTGAGAAGTACAACAAGTATTAATCAGGCAAAAATTCCTAGAAATTCAAGCAAAAACTAGAGCATGAGGATATTCATTGTTAAAAATTCTGCTAAACTCATGAATACAATTTTTTCAACTAAGGTAAACCGCCATTGGCTATGTGAGCATGTATATCAATCAAAACTAATATAAAAGATGTGTGCACTATGAAACTCCCCCACACACACACACACACTTAAGTTGTATATTGTCCCCAATGTACTCATGTAAACTCACTCATAATGTATATTAATTAAATTCATATGTGGGATAAGCAATCAAAACAATACTCCCCTGATTCCTAGTGTTGCATTTGATGGAGCTAAGTCCTTGGGAGTGTTGTTCCAACGGGTTGTAAAGCTCATACGGCCAAGTGCCGAAACACCTTGGCCTTGCCCATGACAAAGTTCTCAATTCCCATGATGACAGACCATCTGCACGCATACACGAGGGGGTTCAGTGAAGCTCAATAAAAATAAAACAACTCGAGTATATAAAAGATGAAGCAATGAATACAACTCGAGACAACAAAATAAAAGATAAACTCAGAAGGGGAGTCCTTTCTAAGAATACAAGTCCAAAGTATAAGTGCAAAAGTAAAAGAAATAAAAACAAATCAAGTGTCGGTGTCGTGCTCTGGCTCCTCTGCTGCTGCTGGTGCTGGTGATAAGGTACATGGTGGGTCAACTGGTGCTGGAATAGGGGTGGAGGTGCTGGACATGCCGAGGGAGTTCTCAGTCGCAGGACAAATGACGAGGCGATGTCTCGCTCTAAAATCCGCTGTAACATGTCACAACGTGCCATGAACTCTGTATGTTGTGTGGCCTGCGTAGCCCGAATCTCAGCAATCTCTGTCCGAAGCACCCCCACAGCACTCTCAAGCCTCTCAAAGCGATCATGGGCTCGAGATGGTGAAAACATGTGTACTGGGGGTGGATCCTCTGCCATCGGAGGTACCTCGGTCTCCATCGGTGTGATAAGAATGCGAAGTATACTTTCCTTATGATGAGCATTACTTTTATCGGGTTTTAACACTAATATGTGTGTATTTATGTTACTTTCATGCATATAGGGTTGTGAAGCCGAATCTTAGAGATAGAAGCCAATGTAGATCGTGAGTGCACCATTTGGAGGAAATCTTGAGAAGGTTCAAAGGCGAAGACATAAGTCGGGTTCAAGATGATAGAATGTGTGCCAACCTTCTTGTATTAAAGCTAGCACAATGATTTAGAGGGGCACAAAGGCAGTCACATTCTAAGTATTCCGGATTGTGCATGTGTAACGAGATCTCCACCAACGCGGCTGTTCATTGAAGAAGCAAAGCGATCTACGACGTAAACGTGTGCCCATTTACGTTACCTCGATGAAAGCATGGTTTCAGGAGTGTTTCGGACCGGTACTATAGCAGAGCACTGTAGCAGCAATGTGACAAAATACTGTAGCAAGTAATGTTCACAGCCGGCCGAAGAAGGAGTTTTCCAGAGAAGCCACACGGGCGTGTGGAAATTCCACACGCCCGTGCGTTAATTCCACACGAGCCGTGTGAAATATTCACAGGGGCATGTGGATTCCTGATTCTAGCCCTTTAAAAGCCGATTTCAGCATTCTTTTTGAGAGGTATTGGTTAGGGATTGGGAGAGGTTCTACGGCTCTGACATCGCACTCCGTTTGGAAGAAGGTTAGTGGGAGAGCTTTCGTCGGCACCGATCCGGCGAGGTGTAACCTAGGCCGGATAAAAGGACCTTTGGATGAGTAGAGGACTCTCCACATGAAGAAGTTTTAAAACCAAAATTTTCCAAATCTCATGACTAATACCACCAAGAAGAGATTGGGTTCGGTAATTCCAACGGGAGGTATATATATGCATGGGATGGCACTGAAATTATATATATATATATATAGTGCCAAAAAAACAACCTATTTAGACCAACCAAAAGGATAGGATTAAATTTTTAAAACCAAAATAAATTCAAAAATGTGGGGTCCACATGTTCTACACAAATCATGCTTGTGCAACAAATTAACAATATATTTTTGGTTGGAAGAATATCAATACTAGGAAAAGTAATAAGATATAACAAGATTCTCATTTTTTTTTTTAAACTATCAAAATAACCCTAAGGCTAGTTTATTCATCAAAATGGTCCTGGCCATTCAGCACCTAAATGCAAATGGGGTACTTTTAGAAAACCAAAAGCTTAGGGTCTTTTTAGCCATTTTTTCAACTGCTAAAAGGAACTTTTCTTTGTCTTTTTTTTACTCCAAAACTATTGGTTTTTAAAACTTGTTAATTTTCTTTAAAAAAAAAAACCATTTATTTCCAAAAATAAATCATCATCATTATTATTATTATTATTAAAATGTGAATTATTTTGAACATTTATTAAAATCCACATGTGTTTTAATTTGTTTAAAACCTATTTGTTTTTATTTTCATTTTTTAAATATATTTGAATATATTTTTTTTAAAATTTTTCTTCCCACTTATAATAACCTTTTTTTAAAAAAAAAGAAAAGAAAAGAGATCCAATTTGAAATATCAATAATAACTTACAAATAGCATTTAAAATGCCCTTTGGAGAATAAGTTGTTTGTGGTTGAAAAAACAATAATTGCATCAAAGTAGATATAGAAAATACATCCATCACTTTTCATATATTACATATTTCTAAATTATGTTGGGCATGTAGTTCTACAATACTCAAGTTGTTTATATAAAGAGTATATATTATGCCTACTAAGATAGGAGTTTCTATCCATGTGCATCATTCTAGTCTATTCTTTTGTCGCTCAGTAGTGTTTCGCCCTACAGTGGAACCATCTTTGGTACATGCACATGTTACTAAAGTTATGAACATACTGGATGAAAACAAGGAACATAGCTTTGCCTATAAGGAGCCTACAATAAACTAAGGCGGGCATTACATATATGGGTTGATGCTAGAATTTGCAACATTTCACACCCTCAAAGTGAGAAACCATGAATCCACACTTGCATGTGGAAAAAATTCCGTTGACAACTGTTTCATAATCAGTTATCTCTTGATTAACACATTCTATAACATAAAATTCATTATGATTAAAATGCCTCACACATAAATATCTGCTTTTCTCGATACTATAATATAACCTTACTTTTGTTTCATGGTGAAAGTCCAATCCATAGCAAGTCCAAGCTTATGACTGCATCACATTGCTATGGAAGAGGGACGATATAAGAGCTCTCAACCGTAAAACATGTTTATCTTTGAGAACCTAAGTTAAACTTTCTAATCAGTTAGTGCAATGACATCTACATTGTCTATCACCATCATGGGCTATTGTCTACATCTATCTTAGCTGATAGATAGGCCTAATCAATAATGTGAAATTAGTAAACATGAGATATCTTTCTATCAATATGTTGATCACTCAACTCCACAATCCCCCTCTTAAAATGCTTCCAACTATGCTCCCCTTCAAAATCGAAGTCAATGATAGTGCTCAGGTTGTAGCTGAATAAAGCACTAAAATACATCCATAATTTAACATAATGTTGCTCCCATGATCCAATTAATTTTCTTTTCCTAAGCTTTAGCATAACTGACATCTACGTAGTGCATGCCAATTTTTACCATGGCTTGCACTTGTGTTGTGCTTATGAAAAATTAACACTTAATGTTAGTGACACTAATTCACACATTAACTTCCTCGTGCAACACCGATAATCAAATTGGAACCTTTCATCTGTATAACTATGCAAAGTTGGACATCTGTATAACCCTTTCATTTTGTATTAACTTCACTTTTTATAGACCATTGACACAATAGCTCTATTAATTAGGCTTTTAAATTAAACATTTGACTAGCCCTATCATTGAAGTTTAATGTGTAGTACTAAGGACTTCCGCTTGTTGTGTCATTCTGGTATTTGGAGGTACTATAGCAGTATAACTGTAGCAATTTAGTAGAAAGGCACACAGGGTGGCACACGCCCGTGTGGAATGGCACACGCTCGTGTGGGTGCCCTTGTGTCTTTTTGGCATTTTTGACTATAGTATAAACATTGCAGTAGTGCTACTTTAGTAAAAGTAGTGTAGCTGTGAACATAGCCTGTGAACATTACACATGCCCGTATGAGGCTTTTTCTAGGGATTTTAGGTGAGGGTATAATGGTCTTTTACTGTTTTTTCCTTCACTTTTTAACCCTTCCTTCCATTTCTTCTTCATTCCTTCCTTGAATGAAAGAAAACCAAGCCCTTGATCTCCTATCCATTTCTTTTGTATTTGAAGGTGCATTCATTATCTCTCTCTACTCCATGGAATTAACAAGATATGCTATCCTTCTCCTTCTTTTTCTTCATACTATTATCCTTGTAATACCCTGAACCTTTAGATACCTGTTGGAAAATGTATTGAGGGTATTATTACAGTTGCAGTAATATTTTTTTACAGAGCAATCTTGTTGAGAAACCCCAAGTGGAAAGAACAAGAACCTAAATATGAAAGTTTTTAAAAGATTTTGGGTTAAAGAGTAAATGAAAAGGGTTTGATTTGAAATATTTCCGGAAACCAAGGAGGACTGAAAGGTAAGACGGAAGGGGCCTTTTTGAAATACTGTGTCATAATCCAGGAACCATTAGATAGTTTGTAAGGATCTTTGGGAAATACTATTTCACGATTCAGGGACCATTGGTGAACTTTTCAGGGACCGTTTTGTAAGAGATTGTATTTTCAGGGGCTAACAGTAAATTTTGACAGAAAACTTAATTTAAGAAAAATCTAGAGTTTGATGGTTTCATCTCCTTCTTCTCCATCATATCTACAGTAACCAAAAAAAAAAAGAGAAAAATGGGAGGTTTGAGATGGAGGATTGGAGATCGTCGAAGAGAGCTCGCTGGAGTGATGGCTTGGCTTGGTAAGAACCTTTCTTTGTGTTGTATTTGGCATGGATGTATGCATGCATGTATATATATGTATATATTGTTGATTTGATAAAGAAAATGATGGATTTTAGTAGAAAAACTTGGTATGTTGTTATAGATGATGAAAGTTTGAAAATTGTTTTGGAAAAATCTTGTATTTGTGATGGATTTTGCTTGAAATAGAGATGGGATTTTCGGTTTTACTGTAGTATTGTTGTAGCACCGAGATTAGGGTTTGGTTAATTAAGTGATGATTATGATGATTAAGATTGTAATGATGATGATTGGAATGGAGTTGGTTGGGTTAGCCAAATTAACTTGAATGGATCAAACCAAGTTGGTGGAGTAAATTGGTTGAGTTGGGTTTGGATGGATTGAAGTAGGTTGGGTTCATTGGGTTTGAATGAGAGTGAAGAATGGGCTTGATTTTGATGTTGGGCTAATGGTTTTGGGCCGAACAAATTGGAAGAGAATTGGGTTTAGTTGAGCCAGCAATTCAAGAAAAATTCGGGTTCAGTTGAACCAAGCTGGTTCAACAAATTTTGTATAAGAATTAGAGTTGGTTCAAGGCTGTTTGGCTAGATTGAGTTTGGTTCAGTGAAATTGAGTTTGGTTCAGTGGAATTGAGGTTGGCCCAAGTTGGTTCAGCAGTGTTTAGCCTAAATTGAGTTGGTTTAAGTGCAATTGGATACAAGTTTGCTTATGCAAAGTCGGGTTTTAACCGATTGGAGTGAGTGGGCCAATTAGAGAGTCAGTTACTTGTTCCTTGCATTTTCTTTTTGGGTTCAATTTTGTAGTTACCCTGTATTTATTTATTTTTATTTCATTCTCCTGTTAGGTGTTGATTAAGCTTGGGAGGGAGTTTCAGGTCTAGCAAGAAAACCAAGGGAGACCAGGTGAGCTGATAGTGGCTATTATTTTATATAATTGGTTAATTATTAATATTTTCAAAATAATGATTTGATTATTTCATTTTATTATGTTTAATTATGCATAATGTTCAAAGATACTTATATTTATTTGACGTTATTGTGTCGTGACAATCGTATTGATACACATGATTTTGTATAATTATACGTATTTTTAAATAGTGAAAATACATGAATATCTGATTTAATTATTCGGTTAATGTATTTATTTTATTGGTTGCATATGATTTGATTTGGAATGATTTGTGAAACTATGTGCGCATATTAAAATGTTTTACAGACAATATTTGTGGAATTGGTTTTCATTCCTGGTATAGGAATGGTATCATGGATATGAACTTTACTGGTATTATGCATTGTTATACTTTTGGCATTGCCTTTGTGGAAAATAATATTTAATTCTGATATGTGAATACTTGTCCTGGATAAGGATCCTGTGATATGATTTATACAAATTGTATTATTGCTATATCTACTTGATGGTTTGGACGGTGACGGCGGGCTAAAGCCCGACTACTGAGTAGTGGGTCCCCACGGGCTAGCCTTTAGAGGTGGCGTGGTGGACCTGATTGTTTATTTCTATGAGGTTAGTTCTGGTGGGAGTGTAGAGCCCTGACTGGATATTCATCGGGTAGCCGGGGTCACCGACCGATGAACTGATGGGTCAACGTTAAGGACATGAGTTCCTTGACGGCTCTAAACCTAGCCGCGGCCACGGCGAAGGTTAGAGAGGTTTCTAGACCATGTTATGATGGGTGAGTGTTGGGTATTGCTTTATATTGAATTTGAGATTTATGTTATTTTGAGTTGTGATGAGGGGCGAAGCCAGCTATCGCCCTTAGGAGGGCAGTCCCTTACAAAATTTGTGTCTGATAAATCCGATTTGATGTTGATTTATGATGAATTTATGTTTCAAAAGCTCTTTAAAGTTGTATTTTTTTTCTAAAATTCTGGTATTTGTAAAAGTTGGGAAATTATTTGAGAATTGATGTTATATACTTTATGTACACTACACTTAATTTTTTTGAAATTATTGAGCCACTATCGACCAACTAAACATGATGTAGTTGCAGGAGCAGGACCCTAGTAGATCACTGTTCGACTATAGAGCGTCAGGGTTGAGTCCAAGATTACAGTGGGTCACATACCTTTCTTTCTATTTATTGTTATCATGATATTGTAGCGGTTGTACCCGGAAATTTGAGTAATTATATTTGTTGTATTTATGTATTTGAATCCTGTAGTTGGTGTAAAGTTGTAAATTGTGATTTGTAAGTCTAATTTGGTTTCTGAGGGGTGTCAGGTTTCCAGTTAAAATAGATTTTTAACTGATGGGTACCACATTTACCTTGGTAGAAGGGGTGGGTGTGACAATCCTTGTCTCCATTGTTGTAGCAACCGAAGCCTTGTTATGTATTTCCCTAATTATTTGGTAGAATTATAGATTTAAGTGTTGTGAATCCATTGGTCCTTGTTTTGGGTAAATTGGATGTAGTTTGAGTCCAATTTGAGCCAAATCGCACAGGATAGCGCGTCTTTTTCTGTATTATTGTATTTGTCATTTCCATATGTATTGTTTTTGCTTACTAGGTGGAACAATCTCTGAGTATGGTGAAGAGCTCACAGAGGAGTGGAAGAGGTTTTTGGGAACGTTTGTTTGTTGGTGGATAATAGTGATTTCATAGTAGCATTAGGGTTTTTAAAGTTCATTCGTGAATTCATTTCTACTCTTTATCGCTATAATATTGTTATAATGTTATCTTGGTTTCTCACAAGTGTTTGTATGCGCTATTTCTATATTTGGCATATTGATGTTGAGTGCTAAGTATTTCTTATGGCTAGTGTACTATCTTACTCTTTCCCTCAAAAGCATTTGAATGGTTTGCTTATGGAGCTTAAAACTCGTATTATGCTCATGTATGCGTTATGTTCATAAGTGATTATATGTCAATATTCCTTTTTGGCTATGTATAAATAAAATGTTTTCAAAGTATATTTGTTTGGATTAAAGCTAAAAGTAATTCTTTTAGCTTGAAAATAGTTTCATGTAGTTATTGGAATTTGATGGTGATAGAGGGTAACAACCCATGGGCATTAGCCCGAACTTGCAGACATGGTCCGACACTGCAATGTGGGAATTTCCACAATCCATCCTAGGTAGAGATGGCGTAATTATCCCTAAGGATTTTCCCATGCAAGAGGCGTTGTAGAGCTCTTGATGGGTGTGATATTGAGATACTCGAGTCACCACCGGGGTTGATCAGATGCCAACACCAAGGTAGGGATTTTGATAAGGAGCATATGAAAACCTTTAGCGGGACCTAGCCGTGGCCATGGTTGGGTTAGATATGTTTTGGCCAACTTCATGATTTAGCATTTGAAACACTGGAGACCAACACCAAGTAAAGGACCTTTCTTTATTTGATAAAACCCTTGGCAGAACCCTATATATGGGCGCTTGGTCAATATTGGTTTGGTTAACTTTTGTTAAATGTTTTGGTATGTTTAAAATATATTTTTCATAAACCATGTTAGATTACATTGAAGTATTTTGATATTGGTTGTATGTCAGGACTTCGCATATATATTTTTACTATCTCTGAAGTACCATATTTTGGAAGCTTTATTTTGTATAATAAATGAGAAATTTACCTTTTTATATTTATGTTATTATCATTATTATTATTGTCTCATTACCCAAATATTGAGCATCCATTTTGGATATTCTCGCATGACTTTATTAACTCTAATGTGTCATACGTTGTCCCTCACTAAGTAACGTTGTTACTCACCCACTCCCCTTTTTTCCAGGTCTAGCTTAGCACAACGGTGGTGTGTTAGGAGCTATGTAGAGCAGCGTGCATCTGGTAATGGTCATTTGGACCTTACTATTTTCTTGAGCATACTTAGTGAATCCACTAGACTGTTATAGAGTTTTACTCATTATTTGTTATTTATCCTTTCCTAGGGATGTCAAAGCGGGCGTCTTGGCCGGGCCCGGCCTGACGATTGGGCGTGCTTGGCCCAAGCACGGTGCTACGATGCCGTGCTCGGGCCAGGCGCGGCCCAAACCCCGGGCCGTGCTGGGCTAGGGGTTTGCGGCCCGCGGCCCGCTTCGGGCCAACATGGCCCGGCACGCTAAATGTAAGTTTTTTTAAAAAAATTTTTTTTTGGTATATTTTTTTTTTTAGTCAATAAGGCTTCTAGTTCTATATTTTTCAATTTTAGGATATTTTTTTATATTTTTTAGCAATTTTAGGGTATTTTTTATATTTTTGGGGTTTAAAATAAAAAATATAAATATAATATAACTGGGCCGGGCCACGTGTTGGGCCGACCTTGGTGGTTGGCGGGATGTGCCGGCCCTGCACGATTTCTAGACTGGCCGTGCCGGCCCGTTTGACACCCTGATCCTTTCCTATACTTGTATTGGAGTACTTTTGATGTACACTTTCTTGTATACTCCTTCTTTCCTTGTATTTGTTGGATTGAATCTTTCTTAAATCATTTGTGTGTTCTTTTATTTCCTTTAATGACAGTAAATATGTATGAGTAAGTCTCCTCTCTAGTAAGCCTTGCTGTAATTTGAGGGTTGGATAGTGTGTATCCTTCCTCGGAATTGTGGTGGCGGTTGTTGTGTGCTCCGCCTGTAGGTCGGTCAATAACATAATGACTTTTTTTCTTTGATGGATATTATGTGGTTCTACATCATTGATTATTGTTACATCATACTAGTTATCTGTTGGCGCTATTCCTGGAAAGGGCTCAAACTATGTCTAATCATTTGAGGCCACATTTTAGCCCCTATTTATTATTTGAGATAGTTGTACCTATGGCATCCTAGGATGCCATAACATTTTCTTGCAAATAGGTAGGAGATCTTCATCATTATTGTTGCTTTCATCCTTGTCATCACTATCATCAAGCTCACATCGTTATAATCATCAACATTGCCGTTTCTGAGGGCTTTAAAGTCAGCATCATTATCATCATTTTTAAGTACTAATACCTTCATTATACCACTATTGACAGTAGCTAGTGGAATTTCAATTTTATTGTTTATTGATAGACCACTACTGAAGATTGTTGATGGAACCATGGGGGTTACATGAGATGGATGTGATCTACCAAAAACGAAAAGAAAAAAAAAAGACCAACACATGTATTATAAATGAGGGATCGCAATGTGAAAACACATAAACTTATATTAAATAACAAGTTTAGGAGCTTACAAAGTGTGCACAATATATTAATGGTTGGTATTACACATGGTTTTCTTTTATTCACTTATAATATTCTGGTACACAATTGCAATATTAATGATGTTGCTCTAATATTACTAATGTTGATTACAATATTGATATGGTGGTTTATGGGCCACTACACTCGATATCATATAGTTACACTACAATAAAATCAATAATTAGTGACAAATTTCATTGTGAAATATTAGTTGTTTTGTCACAAAAAGAGAAGATAATGTGATGAAATCATTATTTTATAACTCATTTCATTGGCTCAAGTATTTTTTGTAATGATATTTTAAATGGTCACATGCTAGTGCCACAAAAAATTTAGCATCAAATCTTCCCAACAAATGGAGATAGAAGGAAATAGTTAACTTTAGTGATGACTCAAATATTGGGTGACAAATATATTATGTCTTTAATGTAACAATTTTCATGACATTTAATCTTATCTCTTGTTTGTAAATAAATATCATTATAATGTTCTTAATATTAACATATACTATCAATGACAATTTTAATTTTGTCATGTATCTTAATTAATATCTGTGGCAAACAAGGTCATCACCAAAATATAAATAATAATAACATTATATTATTGTTACTAATAATTATGGCATTAAGTAATGATATTAGAGAATGCCATTATTTTTTAATTAATTTAATGATATTAATCGTCTGTTACTAATCTATTTTTCCTTTAATAAATGCTAAATGTCAAGTTAGTGCCTAAAATGAAAAAAAAAAAAAGATTTGAACTAAAATTACTTGATGGGTTTTGGTCGGTCACATATGATAAGTCAACTTAAGATGCACTTAAGTAGGTTAACATCTGTGATAAGTCCTACTTGTTCTTAATCTACTACTATTAACTCTAAGTCCCATTTTTCATAGGGGAAGATATATAATTTTTGAAAATAAATTTTCACGACCCAAACCCGGTGATACATCCCTTGCATATTCTCAAGTACACGGGTCATACAAGTAGTAAAGTGTACCCAATAGGATCGGGTAGTTGAATCCACAGGGACTAGTATAGCTCTCAATACTCGTTCGTTTCCTACTATCTAGCCGACTCAAAGATTGGTTTGAATCAATTAATCTACTAAATGAGAAAAGAATATAGAAGGAAGAAGAGACAGGGTTTTGGGTTAAAGAGATAGCAGTGGAAAGGACAGTGCCCCGGATTTATCCCCTTGACAAATGCAATAACTAGGCAATGATTTAAGAGTTTATTCTTAGACCGTGGTGAACACCTATGGAGGGTTTGATAACGTACATCCTTACCCCTGGCTCAAAGCGGACTCAACCCCTTCCCTAATGTGTGCCCTAGCTAGACGAGTAGAGATTACCCTCTAGACAACAAATCGATCTAAGGTTAATTGGCAACCAACAGGGGAAATAGCAGCGAAAAATCAATGCATATACAACTATCAGCAAGTCCCTCATTAGACTAGCAACATACAAGCATCAAGGCAATCAACACATAGAAAGATAAACAATATGAACAAAAGGGAGACCAAAAGGAAACTCAAGAATTAATATCACTAAAATCAAAGCATTAGAAGTCAAGGTTCACAATCCAAGGCACCAAAAGATGGTTAGCCCCTCATAGTCTTACAAACAATCATAGGAAAGCAATAAGAGAAATAGAACTTGCCCATTAAACTCCATTCTTGCTTCATAATCACGTTAGCAAAAGGCCTGACAATGGTTGTCGCTGATGATCCTCCTTTTCCACACTTGTCACCACTCCAGATCTGGCCTTGGACATTGCCGACGGCTACTTTAACCCGTGCCTCCAGAGAAAGAGAAGAGATTTTCTCGAAATATAAATTTAGGGCTTAAATAACCCTATCCCGATGTAAGCATGCATGTGCTAATGGGCATGCTAATGACCGTTCTTGGCTTCAGATCCTGGGAATTGGTTTCAGAGCAAAACAAGTAAATCGTATGGGGTAAGCACCCTCGTGCTTACTGCCCTTGCTTGGAGAGCACGCTGGTGATAGGAGCACAGTAACCATGCTGATATTCTCATAAGATTTCTAGTAAAATGCACGGGAGTAAGCATGCCCGTGCTTATCAACAGTGCTCCCTCAGCACGATGGTGCTAAGGGCAGTGAAACCATGCTTCTTATTTTTGTGTAGACTCTAGTAAAACACATGGGGGTTCAGCACGCCCGTGCTTCCGACCGTACTTCCAAGCATGAGTGTGCTTCGGACCCTGTCTATCCTGAAATTTAGCAAACATACCTTAAGTAGCATCATTTTATCATAAAAATGTGCTAAAAGGACAAGTAAAACACATCATAGGGTATATAAAATGCACTCATCAAATACCCCCACACTTAAACCTTTGCTTATCCTCAACCAAACACTTGGCTGAGAAGAAAAGAAAATGAGTGCATGACCTCTAATCTCATAAAGATAGGAAATTCAAAGACAACAAGGGAACATTAGAGACTAATGTGTCAACAGTTGATTCCGCAAGAAATAGATTCACCTAATACTCCATACTCCCCGTATGTATGTGCGTTCATCCCAGAAATGTGCTCCATGTTCCTTGGAGAAGAAAACTAGTTCAATAGACCTTATTCCCAACCTAACTAAGTGGGTAGTAGCTTCATACTCCCTAGAGGCAGCCCTTTCCCTTGGTAGGTCATCAAGTGAACAATGGTAAAGCCCAAGATCCGACTACTCAAGAGTGGCTTTTACACTTCAAAAGGAGATAGCTCTTTCTACCATCTTTTACACAAACTATTTACAATCGGCGATAGGGCATTCATTCGAATCCCACTTTCCAACAACTAAAAAGAAAAGCGAGTTTTCTTTTTTTTTCAACTCAAGAGAAATGGTCTATAAACTATAATCTTTCCTAGTATACACGTAAGCCCACAACTAAGGTGAAAAGTGAACTAGAAAGGGTTTCCGAAGCTTGGGTGAAACAACACTTAACACAATAAAGTGCACTAGCTCTAATGTCACCCCTAGTCTTGTGAATCCCTAGCAATAAGTCATAGATCGTCGTCCTAAGTCATGCATCATCACAATGAATACAAAGATAACCCTCACCCATACTTGAACATACATTGTCCTCAATGTACACCATGCAAGCATACAAACAAATAAAAGAAGACAATAGAATAAATTGAGGAAAGCTATTAGGGCTTCCTCGGAAACGGAGAGTGATGATGCCATTCTCAATGTGAACAGCTCAAAATTCCAAAGATGGCATACATTCTGTAAAGCAAGAAGGGCACAACTTGAAGCTCATATATGAAAGAAGATAAAATAAAACAAAATGTTGAAATGAAATATAAAAAGCAATAAGATAAATAGTTTAGCAGGGGACTCCCCTTACTAACTGTAACAAAACAAAGCACATGTCCAATAGTAAAATGAAATACAAATTCCAACTACTGAAAATAAAGAGTAAAAGCAGAAGATAGAGTGTCGAAGGCTGCTCAGTCAGACTTGGACTCTGTGGCCTTCGGGTCATCAAAACTGGACTCATCAGTGGTAGCAGCAGCAATAGGGTCAGCTCTCTGCTTAGATCCTTCCTCACTCCCAGAGTCATTCCCCCATCAGAGTCAGAGGCCTCAGACTTTAAGTTAGCAGTATCGACACCCAAGTGAACTTATGCGGGAGCTAGAGAGGAAGGGGAAGGGGACAACTATAGACTAATATGTGCAGCTATCCGCACACACTCTGACCCAGCCAATGCCGGAAGAGAGGTGAACTCATCGACGGTGTGGCATGACTGGTGGAGGGTCTGGTCGGTGGAGTCGAAGAGGAGCGAGGGGCTGGTGGATGCGGAGGCAATGCGGGCTCAACAAGGGGAGCAGCAGCACCAATAACACAAAATTGGGTTCCTTGTGCAATACGAATGGGCTAAACCATCCTCATAGCCCAAAGGGTATCGATGGTGATTGGGGAGCTGCCACCCTCAATCCTCATACCGCTGGCACCTCCTCGAAGACCTATCCCCCAGATGAGCTGGTAGATGTAGGGGCCAGCAAATATGACTCCCACTCTAGGATCAATCGCCTGTTGGTGCATATCTAAGATGATCTTATATCCTAGGTGTAAATAGAACCCATTGATTATGTTGAGGAGGTAATCGAAGTCCTTCCTACTCACTACCCCAGTGTTATCTCCCCGCCCTGTCAAAGAGTGACTCAGTAAATGATAGATGTACTTGAAAGTAGAGGACCGAAGATTGGTGGCCTTCGAAGGCAAGGGGCATAGCCACTGGTGGTGCTCAAGCAGACCTAGCAAGACTCGAGAGGCTCCTTTACTGGCCGCTCAATCAGTAGGGCAATGTACTCTGGTTTCCGAGTGAATGCCTCATCATATAGTCCCAGATGGATGGAAAACTTTGTAAGGCTCATACGATACATAGCCGTAAACACTTGAAATTGGACTGTATCGGCCCTATGGAAACTGATCATCCCATGTGCTAGCTCAAAAGTCGCTAGGAACTCTAACGTTAGCTCTCTGTAGGTGATATTTGTGATAGAGAACAGCTGATGCCAGGCTCCAACCCGCAACAATCCCTGGACCTCCTCGGCGAGTCCCACATCATGCAAAACATCCTAATCGATCTCATGGGACTCCTCAATACGTCGGGGGAGCTCAGCCAGTCGTACCGCACTTGATGTGCTGGTACACCAAAAGTGGGCCCTATAGGGGTGGTCTGCGAATTGCTCTTGTCTCTCGCTCTCTTGGGCGCAGACCCATATGAGGTCATCTTCTTCCTAGGCATTATCATGCATAAGAGTTTAGTAAACAAGTGAATATGCAAGAAAATATAGCTTCAGCACACCCATACAGCATAAACAACATGGGTGTATTGACTGGAAAATGCACGAGTGTGCTAAAGAATTAATCATGTAAATCATAAAGCACGTTTGTGCTGGCAACTTAGCATACTCATACTGACAAAACAGAGCACAAGCATGCTTTCCTAGGAAATACCTAAGTCATAGCAGCAAAGCACGGTCATGGTTCGTACGAAGTAAGACCGTGCTCAGCCATCATCTTGAACAATAAAAACAATCAATCGAGCACGGTTTCTAGCCCAACACCAAGATTCAAGCATCCCAAAAACATACACAACATGAATAGAACAAAATGCAAGAGTTTATAGAAGATAGTCGCACAAAACAAGGCCTAGAAATGGTGAAGATTTTGTATCTTTTGCTTGAAGAAGAAAGGAAGATTGGTGAGAGAGGGAAACCGCACAATAAGGGCTCAAAAGCTCAGAGAAAAGAACAAAATCAAACCAAAAAGAGAAGCTAGGGATTCAAGAGAAGAAAGTTGAAGACGGTGAGTGCTCCAGCTGTAAGAATAAGAAAAGAAGAAAACGAAAGAGGGATGGTCGCACCTGAGTACACCCAATCAGCGTGATCATGCTCAAGACCGTGCTGAGCCCCTTTAAAGGAAATTTGTGCCCTAAAAGAGCACAGCCATGCTTGAGACTATGCTTAGGGCCGTGCTTTTTATAGGAAAAATTCAGAGAACCCAGAAAATCAAGCATGACCTTGCAAGGGCCAGTTGGACCGTGCTTATACAAGCATGGTCACTAGCACGGCATGTGAGTACACCCATACTTGCTCCCAAAACCAATTTTATATAGCTCCTACAAAATGCATGGCCACAAGAATGACCATTCTTGCCTAGAAAAATAAAGGAGTTATAGAACAAGACACACACTCCCAAATAACTACTAGCTTGAAAATAGAGTTTTGGAACTGAAGTTCCAGCACATTTGAGCTCACAATGACCCACAAAAGAGAAGAAAAACTTGAGTCCACCAACATCAAACACCCAACAAAGAGCATAAAACAAGGAAAACAAAACATAACTAAAAGGGGAAAACACAAGAACAAAGGCAAAAACACTTGGGCTGCCTCCCAAGAAGTGCTTGTTCAACATCACTAGCTTCATGTACCTTATAGCACCCACGGGAGATCATAAAATCGATTTCTCCCAAAATTTCTTGCAACCTGAACTTAAGTTGAAATGATACATGCAAGCCCTAAGGGAGGTCAGTGGGCTAATGCTCTTCTTGTTGATGACCAAATGCTTCCACCACTTCTTGTTCTGAGAGACCCTATGATTGATTAACTTGAGTTCCCTCTCAGACTCTTCAATATGGCATTGAGGGTGGGGCTTCTCCAAGCATCCATGTGGTGGTTCTTCATCATCTAGTAACTTAGTCAAGTCATCCTTCATCCACATGTCGTGCAGAAAATCTGAAACACAATCATCAATAATATCTAAAGCATCACATGTGTCATCACCATTCATGGAGTGGTGCATAGCATCTTTCAACTTAAACACCACTTCTTCATCACCCACTCTTAATACCATTCGACCATCATTAACATCAATCAATGCTTGTGAAGTGGACAAAAATAGATTCCCAAGTTTCAAGGGAACCTCAACCTTATCATCCAAATCTAGAATAACAAAATCCACTAGAAAAATAAATTGGTCCACCTTGGCTAACACATCTTTAATGATACCCATGGGATGACAAACAAAATAATCAGCAAGCTGTAGAGTCATCTTTGTTGGCTTAAGCTCACCAAGCCCCAATTTTTGAAAATTTTTATAGGGCATCAAGTTGATACTTGCCCCAAAATCGGCAAGTGCTTTCTCATCAAGCATCCCCCAATATTACACAGGATGATAAATTCTCCTACATCTTTCTCTTTCTTGGCGATCTTATTGGAGATGATGGTGGAACATTCTTCACTCAATGTAACAGTGGATACCCTTTCTAGCTTCCTCTTGTTAGTCAATAATTCCTTAAGGAACTTAGTATAGCGAGGCATTTGAGCAAAGGCCAGCCAATGGAACATTAATCTGTAAGGTCTTGAACATTTCAAGGAACTTCTTAAATTGCTCATGTTGTTTATCCTTCTTCACCTTAGGTTGGAAGCTAGGAATCTTGGCCTCCTCCTTGAATTGCTCCTTCTCATTTTTCTTAACACTACTACCCATGGATGTATTCTTCACAATCAGGCCTTCAAGTTCAAGAGATTCTTTCCCACACACTTGAGTTAGGGTTGATGTCAATTCCCTTCCACTTCTCAAAGTGACTGCTTTTAGGGACTCATGGGGGTTGATTTCTGTATTGCTTGGTAATTTACCTGGAGAACATTCAGTAACAGTCTTGGCAATCTGTGCCACCTAATGTTCTAGATTTTGCAAGGATGCTTGTTGGTTCCTTAGCAATTCCTCATGTTCCATGAAACGGACATCATTTGCTTAGATGTAATTTACTAACAAAGTTTCAAGAGTTGCCCCTTTCCTTCTAGATATAATGGTCGAGGAGGTACAGGTTAGGGTTGTGGTGGCTTGAACTGTCCTTGTGGGCCTTGCCCTTGTTGGCTCCAAGAGAAATTTGGGTGGTTCCTCCACCCCGGATTGTAGGTGCCACTGTAGGGGTTATTTTGGAACCTGTTGTTCTAACCCACATAATCAACCTACTCAATGCTAGGAGGCCCCTTATGAGATGGGGCAATCTGCCATGCTTGGCCTCCTCCCCAAGCTTCACAACTCATGATTGGTGCTTATTATTGAACTTGCATAGCATCCAACCTATTTGCAATAACTTCTCAGCCAACTGTGCCCACGCCGTGATTGACCCTTGTAGTAAGGAACTTAGCCATTGCTTATTTCTTCCTCGCACTGAGGATGGAAAGAGTCAAAGGCAAACTACATCCTCAGACACATTGTTTGCCTTAAATGTTTCACACATTTCCAAGAAGTTCTTCAAGTGTTCATACGGGTCTTTATCTTGAAATCCATCAAACTGGTACATCTGTGCACCATCTGTATAAAATTCGATTTCAGCTTAAAGTTATTCACCGTCATAGGAGGGCGAACATTGCTGGACCCTACTCTCTCCAAAATTGGCCTAGCATAATGTGAAATACTTCTTTGCTGATTCTCGACCATTGGTTCATTTTGATCAACCTCAATATTGATTTTCATTGAACCTATGTCTCTGAGATTAACTTGTCTTAACCTCTATGTAATGTTTTCTCTAACTCCAGATCAGGACTCACAAGTGAAGAGGAACTTCCTCTAGTCATGCAAGAAAACCTACAAACCAGTTTAATAACCCATGAATCAAAATCAAAATAAAAATAAAAGAAAGCAAGATAAACTAGAATAAAGAAAAATGGCTAAATTACTAGAAAGTAAAACTTTCTTAAGAGTTTCTAGCCCCCTGCAATGGTGCCAAAAACTTGATACACCCCTTGCTCTCAATACTAAAGTGTACCCAATAGGATTGGGTAGTCGAATCCACATGGACTAGTATAGCTCTCGATACTCATTTGTTTCCTAATATCTAGTCGACTCAAAAATTGGTTTGAATTAATTAATCTACTAAATGAGAAAAAAAAATAGAGAAGGAAGAAGTGATAGGGTTTTGGGTTGAAGAGATAGCAGTGGAAATGACAGTGTCCTGGATTTACCCCCTTTATAAATTTAATAACTAGGCAATGATTTAAGAGTTTCTTCTTGGACCGTGGTGAATACCTACAGAGGGTTTGATAACATACGTCTTTGCCCAAGGCTCGGAGCGAACTCAACCCCTTCCCTAATGTGTGCCCTAGCTAGACGAGTAGAGATTACCCTCTAGATAGTGAATCGATCTAAGGTTAAATGGAAACTTAAATGCAATGGCAACCAACGGGAGAAATAGCAAAGAAAAATCAACGCATACACGGCTATCAGCAAGTCCCTCATTAGGCTAGCAACATACAAGCATCAAGGCAATCAACACATATAAAGATAAGCAATATGTATAAAAGGGAGACCACAAGGAGATTCAAGAATCAATATCACTAAAATCAAAGCATTAGAAGTCAAAGTTCACAATTTGGGGTACCAAAAATGGTTATCCCCTCATAGTTTTACAAACAATCATAGGAAAGCAATAAGAGAAATAGAACTTGTCCATTAAACTCCCTTCTTGCTTCACAATCACGTCGGAGAAGGCACGACAATGGTTATCGCCGATGATCCTCCTTTTCCACACTTGTCTCACTCCAGATCTAGCCCTAGACAATACCGATGGTTGCCCTAAACCGTGCCTCCAGAAAAAGAGAAGAAGATTTTCTCAAAATCTAATTTTAGGGCTTAAATAACCTTATCCCGATGTAAGCACACCTGTGCTGATGGGCGTGCTAATGACCATGCTTGGCTCCAGATTTTGGTAATTGATTTCGGTGCAAAACCAGTAAATTATACGGGGGTAAGCACACATGTGCTTACTGCCCGTGCTTGGAGAGCACACTAGTGCTAGGAGCATAGTAACCATGCTGCTATTCTCGTGAGATTTCCAGTAAAATACACGGGGGCAAGCATGCCCGTGCTTATCAATAGTGCTCCCTCAGCACGATGGTGCTCAGGGCAGTGAAACCATGCTTTTCATTTTTGTGTAGACTCTAGTAAAACACATGGGGGTTCAGCACGCCCGTGCTTCCAACCGTACTTCCGAGCATGGGTGTGCTTTGAACCCTGTTTGTCCTGAAACTTGTATTCCAACGCTGTTTTGCATCAGAATTGGTCTCCTTTCATTACTTTTACTCTAATCCCAATTATCTGCAACCTTTAGCAAACATACCTCAAGTAGTATCAGTTTATCATAAAAACATGCTAAAAGGACAAGTAAAACAAACAATAGGGTATATAAAATATCTATATAAAATACTCTCATCACCTGGTCTACCATGCTCAACACACCGATAAATGACCGCATGCCTACAATGCCTAGACTAAAAAGGCATTCAGGGCCTCAAAACTTGCCTCAAAATGTATTGTAGCATCTAACATAAACAAAGTTTCAAAAACAAAGTACTACAAGGTTCGGAATACTAGAAATTCAAACTATAAAGGTTTTTAAAATAAACCACGTATTCAAAATGACTATTCTAGGCCTACGAGAAAGGTAGAACTTTATAAACTCTTGATCTGAAAAGAAAAGTGAAAATAAATTCAATGAGCTTTCCAGCCCAGCAAGTAACCACTAAAAGTATTGGGATCATATAGAATTTTATAAAATCAGAATTAAATATCAATTATATAACATAGTACAAATTTATCAACATTTCATTAAAAAAAATTTAAAGTATATCAACAAAATACAATTTATTAGACAATAACAAAAATATGTCTCCCAATTTTACTATAGCCAAAATAAAATATAAGAGTTCATTTATTTAAACTCATTGACCTGAGCTTGAATTTTAAAGGTCATTTATTTACCTCAGTGACCAGAGTCGGATTGTCAAAAAATGTTATTTTTTACAAAGGCATGGTGCAAAACTATAGTTCTTTATCAGAGTTTCATGTTAACATGGTCAGTGTTTAACCTCCAATGATAGGGTTAGTGCATATTTAAATGGAGACTAAGTGTATTTATGTCAACATTACTTATTGTTTGAAGACCAAGAATTTGCACAAAAAAAATTCGCTAAGCTAAAATACTAATATGCACATGATCCCATTTTCTATAGTAAAAATAATCTAATTATTCCAAATTATTAATAGGCTTAACAGTTCAAAAATTGCCATGTGTAAACAAATAATTGAGTATATAAATAATTCAAAGAGTACTAAAAGTTTAATTAGTAATTAAATGAATAAATAAGAAATAAAAGAATTTTTTGAAATAAATAAATAAATAAATAATCAATAAAAAAATTCAGAAATGTTGGAAGTCTAAAATTAATATGCATATGTATATATCAGAATTTATATGTGTTATTACTTACATGGTACTCGCTAAATTTCCAAAATTCAAATCAACTCCCAACTCAACCCTCCATCAAAAATCCTATAATCATAAAATCAATTCAATAAACCTAATATTATAAACCACAAACCATACTATAGTCCCAACTTTTAGTGCACTGTTAATTACTTTTAACAATCGTATTATCCAATTATGTTAATCAAAATTCATAGATCGTGTCCTCTGAGTTTTTGTATGTTTCTTGCAGGTTAAACATATTAAGGATTCCCTAACTCCAACCATAACAAATGAATACTATTTTGAAGAAGGAATATAGAAGCAATGACATAAAAGTATCTAAATAGTTAAATTCACAAGGCTTTAACGGTAATAGATACACAAACAACCAAACTATTAGCGGGAAAAATTACCATTTTCAAGCAATTCCCTTGATAAATGGAGTATATAAATGCAATACCCTTCATGACATTTGCTTTTACACAATCCCAATGGTCCTTTACGCTAAATACATTATTTAAAAAATAAAAAAATAAAAAAAAGAAAACACGCAAGTCCTGCATTAATGAGAATTAGAGCTCATTATATTTAATACAAAGTTTGGAGGGTTAAAAGACTACTCCTAACAGTCTGTATTGGACCTAACAACCTTCACAAGATGGTGGGTTGATTGGTTCATGGACCATCAAACATATCGGAAGGAAATATTTGTGACATAGCCTGAAACGTACAATCTGCCACCAAAAACATTGAATAGCAAAGCATGCACTAGGGGAAGGCTCTTATCCTTAATACTTGGATTAAGATTTGCAAATTCAACTCCACTTCAACATCATCCAGATTGAGCCTCTTTAACCAAATTAGGGCTGCATGGTAAGCCAACACCTTCGTAATAGTTGAGTCCAATGAAAATTGAATAGGTCCATTTATAGCTTTCATAAAATTCCCATTTTCTTCTCTCAACAGAGCCCTAAAAGATGTTGTAGTTGATTGCTTGTACATGGTTGCATCCACATTACACTTTATCTTTCCTTATTAAGGTTTGTAGTACCACTCTGAATTTTTCAGTATTGCATTAATGTTTGGTCAGTTCCCATGAAGTCTTTGCCACTGGTTTAACAATTGCGTGCAGAAGTGAACAAGATTAGAAGCCGATTGACGATGTTGTTCCCAAACCAACTTGTTTCTACTTTGCCAAATACCCCAGTGGAGAGATGGCGCCTATGTTTGACCTTCCATGGAGAGGTTTTCATGCATTTACTCCCACCATTCCATGAACCCCAATGACCTAGAATGAGTCATTCCCACCATTGCCAAAGGCCAAACCTCCCTTGTAAAGGAGTAATCTCTAAATACATGGGTGGTGGTATCCTCATTCTCATTACAGAAGGGCCATAATTACTCTTCCAAAATGTGATGAGTTTTAAGAAGAGCTCAAGTTGAAATATATGAGAAATCATGGGTGCCTTTTGAGGAACATTACATTCATGTATTGAACTTGAGCGCACAACATTGTGGAGAAGACCAGAAAGACCTTTCACACAAATAAGAAATAGGTACAGGGAGAATGGATCTCCTTGATGTAATCCTTGGGTAGGATAAAAATTATTCAGTTAGGGCTCCATTAACCAAGATGCTATACTTCACGGTTGTAACAAACATCATTAATAGGTTAATCTAATCTTCAGCAAACCTAAGATCTATTAACATAAATCTTAGGAAGTACCATCCTTTCAAAGATTGTCAAAAGGTTACTCAGAATCAAGTGGAGCGAAGAATGGTTGGCTCTCTACATAGTGTGGGCTACATCGTGTACATTGCATGGCCATCTGATACATGATTGGATGGAATGAGATCGGGTGTAGGTCTTTTTTTGTCTCTACATTTTTACCTTAACTACCTTTTTATGTGCTTTGTTCACTACCATGTTGGCAAGCATTAAGTTAGTTTGAGTCTTATATTCGTGTATGAAGTTAGTGTTTTAATAATCTGAATATTATTAATTCTGCTATTTCTCATTATCTCTACGAGAGCATTGTGTGAGTGCTTATTTAGTCTTTAATCATTATTAGTGGCATCAAAGAATAGCAAGCCATGGCTGATTGCTCCTCATCCTCCAATTCCTCACAAGCAAATGTACCTTGCTATAAAGGGGGAAATTACAACTTATGGAGTCTCAAGATGAAGACCATGTTTTGATCGAGAGATCTTTGAAACCTTGTGGAGAAAGGTTTCAGTGAGGAAGAAGACGAAAATAGATTCAAGGAGAGCATGAAGAAAGATGCAAAGGGGCTACATTTGATTCAACAAGAACAAGCATTAGATGAGAGAGTTCTCATCCGGATCACCGAAGCTTCAACGGCAAAGGAAGCTTAGGAGATATTAAAAACCAAATCTCAGGGGAACCCGAACATCATCACGGTGAAACTACACTCATTACAACAAGAGTTGGAAGCTGCCATGATGAATCATGGTGAAACCATCCAAGACTTTATGAGCAGAGTTTTGGATTTCATTTATCGCATTAGGATGGTTGAAAAGGACCTCTTAAAGAAAGTGGTTGTTTTGAAGATTTTGAGAAGCCTCAATCCAAGGTTTACTCATGTTGTATCCTCTATTATAGAGGCAAAGAACCTCAACACACTCATAGTTGATGAGCTAAGTGGCTCATTAAAAAGCCATGAATCTATTCTTAACTTGTCTGCTAGATAAGAGGAGGAGAGAGCTTTGCATGTCAAGGCTCTACCATTTGGAGTTAGGGCAACTATGGGGGAAGAGGTCATGGTCCCGGGTTCAATTGAGACAAAGCTTGGTGTTACGGCCAAGGGAGAAGCTTGGAGATTGATCACTCCACTAAGACTAATAAGAAACACGAATGAGTACAATGCTTCATCTGCAAGAAGTTTAGGCATATGAAAGCCCAATATTGGTATAAAAACAAAAAAAGCGAACGGACTAAAGAAGCAAAAGAAACTGATGAAGGTTCTTCATGGCGGCAATGAATCCAAGGGTGAAGCTAGTGGTACATGGCTCATTGACAGTGGTTGTTCAAACCACATGTTAGGAGATAAGGCTCTCTTCTGAAGCATAGAAGAAATACCACGTTAGACTATTAGGCTTGGCAATGGCAAAACCTTGCAAGTTGTCAGAATCAGGATGATAGCTCTCTAGTCAAACTCAAGGAGAATTGGTCTTTTAACTAATGTCCGATATGTACCCATTTTGGCCCATAACTTGTTAGGTGTGGGTGAACTCATGCCCTCCGTCTACATCATTGAGTTCTCTGACGGAGAATATGCTATTAAATATATTCATGGCAACACCCTGTTCGCTCGAGTGCACATGACTACACACCAACTTTTTCCACTCGATTCAAGTGATATAGGGTATGTACACGTTGTACAAGGAAAAGAAGCCATATCAAAGCTCTGGCACAGGAGATATGGCCACCTAAATCAGAGAGGTTTGCTATATAGATCTTAGAAACAACTGGTGAATGTACTTGCCTCTATTGCATCTACAAACCCATGTGAAGCTTGCTCTCTTGGAAAGCAAAAAAGATGAGTGTTTCCCAAAGGACTAGCAAAGAGACCCACTGTTCCTCTAGAGCTTGTTCATGGTGATCTAGTAGGACCCATGCGCATCCTTTCTCTTAGAGGTAATGTTTATTATTTTCTCCTAACTAACGACCATTCTTTGTATAGCCATGCTTATTTCCTCTAGAATAATTTAGAGGCATTGCATCACTTCAAGTCTTTCAAGTTATAACTTGAGAAGTAGCTCTCATTGTCAGTAAAAGCCTTCCACACTGACCAGAGAGGCGAGTCCATTTCACAGGAGTTTAAGAATTTCTGTGAGTCCTTTGGAATCAAACATCAACTTACTGCTCCTTGCTCACCTCAGCAGAATAGAGTCATCAAATAGTAAAACTGAGTTGTGATTGAGATGACAAGGACCATGCTCAAGGAAATGAATATGCCGGCAAATCTCTAGGCCGAGACAATTGCGACTGCTCTTTATATTTTAAAAGGCTGCCTACAAGTGCTCTTGAAAATCAAACTCCATATGAAGTTCTCCTTGGTTTAAAACCAACTGTTAACCACTTAAGAGTATTTGGTTGCCCAGGCCATGCATTGGTTGACCCTCAAGCGAGAAGGAAACTTGACTCCAAGTCACGAAGGGAAGTCTTCATAGGCCATTGTGAAAACTAGAAAACCTATAAGCTTTTATATTCAAAGACTAAAACAGTCTTAATTAGTAGAAATTTGCTTTTTCAAAGATAAGGCATGGGATTGGGTGAAGCCTAATGATTTAGCATCCAAAGAAACACCAAACTTCATGTTTATTGATGATTTGGAGGATGACTCAACAAATGAATGGGTGGATATCTCTCAACCATTAAATCTACAAAAGAACGAATGGATATTACTCAACATTCAAATAATTCATCTCCCAACAACAAACAAACAAATTTGAACAGAGAAGCCGAATCTCCGACAAGGTATAAAGACTTACATTAACAGTTGTAGACCCCATCTCATTGGAAGAAGCTTTCAAAAGTGATAACTCGATCACCGCAATGCATGAGGAGATGAATGCAATCCCCAAGAATGAGACGTGGGAGCTAACCATCCTACCTAAAATGAAGCATGCAATCAGATTGAAGTGGATCTTCATATCCAAATTTAATCTCAATGGGTCTTTGCTTAGAAAGAAGGCTGGAGTGATCACAAAAGGGTACTCTCAACAAGAAGGCATTAACTTCAATGAAGTGTATTCTCCAGTCGCCAGATGGAAATCAGTCTCTTGTTTTTTGCTATTGGAGCACAAGGAAGATGGTGCATTTATCAACTAGATGTCAAGACAACCTTTCTAAATGGAGAACTAAAGAAGGAAGTCTATTTTGTACAACCTAAAGGGTTTATCATCAAAGGGAAAGAAGAACAAGTGTATAAGCTTCAAAAGGCATTATATGGGCTTCACCAAACTTCTAAGCTTGGTACAGTCGCATCGATCAGCACTTATACCAAATGCGGCTTGAATGAGATCTCGATGAACCCATTGCCTACAAGAAGCTCAAAGGTAGCTTAGATATTCTGTTATTATGCTTATATGAAGATGATATCATCTACATGGGTTCATCCTTTGAAATGCTAATAGAATTCAAAGGGAGTATGATGCAAACTTTTGAAATGTCTTATCTGGTGCCACTAAGATATTTCTTAGGACTAGAAGTGAAGCAATAAAGTGGTTCTCTATTTGTATCTCAATAGAAATATGCTAAAGATATCTTAAGGAGAGCCGAGATGCTGCATTGCAAGCCATTTGCTAGTCCTATGAACTCTAATGAAAAACTCTACTTGAAGGACAACTCTAGCAGTCCAAAACCCCTCGTGATATAGAAGGCTTGTTGGCGGTTTACTATACCTCACACATACAAGACTGGGTCTCATGTATGTTGTGGAAGTGGTCTCTTGTTTCACACAAGATCCCATAATGCATCACTTAGGTGCTGTGAAGAGAATATTACATTATGTAGCTAAAATAATGGATCATATACTTTTTTACATGCACAACAATGAGTTCAAACTTGTCGTATATGCAGATAGTGACTGGAGAGGATCATCGAATGATAGAAAAATAACAACTATATAGGTTCTCTATCAGTTTCACAGTAATAGCTTGGAGTTTAAAGAAGCAACAAATCACAGCTCTATTTAGAAGTAGACGCTACTTCGGTTTCTTGTGAAGCAATATGGTTAGGCATCTCCTTGAGGATCTCAATGAAAAGCAAGTCTGGCCAAGAATCATCTATTGTGACAATAAGTCAGCAATCTCCATCACTCAGAATCCCACCATGCACGGTCGTACAAAAGATATCAACACTTGCTGCCATTTCATCTGAGGCTTGGTAGGAGATGGAACAATTGAAGTGATACACTATAGCACCAACGACCAAGTCACAAACGTCTTTACTAAGGCTTTGCCAAACTATAAGCATGAGTACTTCCGAGAAATTCTCGGGGTGAAGGAATTCTGAGTAAGGGGGGCATGTCTAAGGTTGTCAAAAGGCTACTCAGAATTAAGTGAGGCCAATAATGGTTAACTCTCTACACAGCATGGGATACATCATGTACTTGCATGGCCGGCTCATGCGTGATTAGATATAACGAGCTCAGATGTAGCTCTTTTTTTGTCTCTACCTTTTTACCTTAAGTACCTTTTTGTGTGCTTTGTCAACTTCCATGTTGGCAAGCATTAAGTTAGTTTGAGTCTTTATATTCGTGTATCAAGTCAGTGTTTAATTAAGTTGAATATTATCAATTCTTTGGTATTTCTCATTATCTCTGTGAGGGCATTGTGAGTTCTTATTAAGTCTTCAACCATATCACATTCGACTCTATCATAGGCCTTTTCCGTGTCAAGTTTCATTGATACAAAACAAACCTATCCTTTAGTCTTGTGCTTTGAGGTAGTGACTATCCTTGTGAGCGATTATCATATTATAAGATATTATGCGATTCAGAATCAAAGCTGAGTGGAATTTTGAGATTACTGGATGAAGAATTGATTACATTTTTCTAGTGACCATCTTGGTCATAATCTTTAAAATCACATTACGTAATGATAATAGACATAAATCAGCAATAGATTCAATAGGATACCACTTGTGTATTAAGACTACCTTCATTGCATTAACACCATGAGGAAGTCGTACAAGAGAGGTAAAAAGATTTGATACCTATGTCAATGACATTCCAAGACCTTTGAAAGAAAGCTGGATTGAAACCATCAGGGCCGGGGATTTATTAGGCTCCATTGCAAAGAAAGCCTCTTTGACCTCTTGGTCTATAAACTCAGTTGATAGTAAAGTATTGTGTTGCAATCGTAAATATATTAGTTATAGAAATGAAGAGGAGAAGTGTTGAATAGCTGAAGAAAATTCAGAAAGGAATTCATTCTGGAGATCTGATCGAGTGTGGGAAAGATAGGAAATTACATAAGTTACCCCTGCAGTTAAATCTGGTACACACAGGGAAGGAGGGTATATCGGTACTTTTGGTGTGTTTGAAGAGTTATCCAGTGGAGTGAAAAGTCATTAATTGCCCCTGGTTAGTTACTGCTGGTAGAATGGGAAGCTGAGGGCATTATTGTCCGGAGGAAGAGGAGAGATATTGAAGGGATGGAAAAGACATAAGTTAGCCCTGGTAGTTACTGCTGTTAGAAGGAAGGCTCAAGGTTATTTTCATCCGCGGGATTCTCTTCAGTAATAGATTCAGATTTACTGAAGTTAAGAGGAAAGAACAGAGACCAAACAAAGGAATTCCACTCTTCTTCTTGTCTTTTTCAGACTCATCACCTCCTACTAACTCCAAACTATATAGCTTCTTCATCTTACAAGCATGGCCCACTGTATATTTTTCATCACACCAGTAGCATAGCCCTTTCTTTCTCTTCTCTTCCAGCTCCCCACTTGATAGTCTCTTAAAGGGTTTGTAGCCCCCTCTTTTGGAGTTTCTGTTGATGCTATCTGCTGAACTGGATTCAGTAAATTTCTTGGGAGTTGGTAGTAAGGGTACACTCCCTACTTTTGATGAGAATTTTCCTCTTGCAAGAGCATTCTCTATGGCTGTTTCTTGAATCTTCGCTAAGCTGATGGCTTCCTGTAAATTGGCAGGTCTGAGTAATCTGATGGTGTCCTTAATCTCCCCCTTCAATCCACCCATGAAGATGCTTAAGATGTGGTTGTCAGCGAGCTCCACTCTATTGAGAAGTTCTTCGAATTTAATTAGATAGTTGTGGACAGACCCAGTTTGCCTTAGGTCTTTTAATTCCGCCATTGGATCATAATGCAACTCATTGCCAAACCTGGTATTCAGCTGAGTTACATACTCCTCCCAGTTAGGGATATTCCCTTCCCCCTTACTCCTCATATAATTCTGATGCCACTGCAATGCTGCACCCTCTAGGTGTAATGAAGCTATCTTCACTTTAATTCCATCTGGAGTCTCATCGAATTCAAAGAATTGCTTGCATTTAAACAACCAATCAAAAAGTAATTCACCATTGAACTTGGGAAATTCCAACTTGGTCAATTTGGGCCGAATAGACTTGAGATAGGACAATTCCTTCTCAGTCCTGACATAACCCACAGTTGTAGTTGAGGTAGCTACACTCCCCGTCTGTTGTAAATTCAACAACAAGGTGCGCAGACCACTGATCTCTCTATCTTGCTTTTCCTTCATCTCTTGCATTTCCTTGTCATGCTTCTCTGACTGCTTCTCAACAGTTTCTCTTAGGAAACCCTTGAAATTCTCTTCCAACTTCTTAAGTTCCTGGTTTCTGGTTTCCATCAGCCCTCAGTCTCTTTTTCCTTCACAGTAGTCTAACCTTCTCTGATACCAAGTTGATGCAAGGCCCAATTATACCTTCTAAACCAATAGCACACAAGACCACCACAAAGAGAAATTTCCTTCCAACTCACACACAAGTACAATCAAAAGAGATTTGAGGCACGACCTGGAAATCTCTCAAAGAGAGTACACCAAAGAGATCAAGGAAATCCTGAAGATCTCTCCAAACAAACATGAACTCAAAAGAAAATACATAACATGAGATAGATAAAAACTAAAAAACACCACACCTAAAGAGAAAGCAATAATAATCAAAAGGCCAGCCATTGTTCACTCAAGACTCTCGGATCCAATGCTGGGAATCAAGTAAAGTAGGAAAAGACAAGAAGAAGAGTGGAATTCCTTTGTTTGGTCTCTGTTCTTTCCTCTTAACTTCAGTCAAGAAGCTGAGCAACTTCCTCCAGTAAGATCTCATGACCATAAGATCATCTTGAAGGAAGGAACTGATCCAATAAATGTCAGACCTTACAGGTACCCAGCTTTTCAGAAAAACATCATTGAAGACATGGTCAAGGAAATGCTAGATAAGGGAATTATCAGACCAAGTTCCAGCCCCTTCTCTGCACCTATTGTGTTGGTCAAGAAGAAGGATAACAGTTGGAGATTATGTATTGACTATAGAGCCATCAATGAGAAGACTATCAAAAACAAGTTCCCTATTTCTCTAATTGAAGAATTGTTGGATGAGCTTCATGGGGCTGAATATTTTTCTAAACTTGACTTGAGATCGGGCTACCACCAAATCAGAATGAATGAAGATGACATTAGCAAGACAGCCTTTCGCACTCATGAAGGGCATTATGAATTTTTAGTGATGCCATTTGGCCTCACTAATGCACCCTCTACCTTCCAAGGACTTATGAATGGTATTTTCAAGCCATTCCTTAGAAGGTTCGTTTTGGTGTTCTTTGATGACATTTTGGTGTATAGCTCATGTTGGGAGACACATATGGAACATTTGGAAGTAGTACTTTCTGTCCTTAGAACCCACCACTTGTATGCAAAGAGAAGCAAGTGTACCTTTGCAACACAACAAATTGATTACTTGGGTCATATTATCAGCAAGAATGGGGTGGAGATGGATGAGTCCAAGATAGATGCTATTGTTAATTGGCCTGTTCCAAAAACTATCAAGGAACTAAGGGGATTCCTAGGACTAACAGGCTACTATAGAAGATTCATTAAGGATTATGGAATCATATCCAGACCCTTGACTGAATTGCTCAAAAAAATAATTTCGGTGGAACCCAATCGGTCAGAGACTTTTTGATAAACTCGGAGCGATGAATGAGCACCGGGCCAGTGCTGGCTTTACCTAACTTTGAAACTGAGTTTGTTGTTGAAACAGATGCTTGTGAAGAGGGTATTGGGGCTATGCTGATGCAGAATGGCAATCCAGTGGCATACCTAAGCAAAGCCTTGTCTGAAAAACATAAACTGCTATCTGTGTATGAAAAGGAAATGTTAGCTATTGTCTTGGCATTACAGAAATGGAGACCTTACTTATTGGGAAGGCACTTTAAGATTAAGACATATCACCAAAGCCTTAAGTTCATCCTCCAGCAAAGAATTTCTACACCAGCACAACAGAAGTGGCTAGTCAAGCTTATGGGTTATGATTTTGAGGTGATGTATAAAAAAGGAACAGAAAATTGTGCAGCTGATGCTCTCTCAAGGAGACCTATGTTGACAGCTATATCAACTACTAGATCAGAAATTTGGGAAAGAATCCAAAGAAGTTGGCAGGAGGATCAAGAATTGTCACAGCTTATATTACAACTTCAGCAGAATCCACAGTGCAAGAAGCATTACATGTGGGCCCAGAATCAACTCACAAGGAAAGGTAAATTGGTGGTTGGTGGAGATGAAACTGTCAAACAATTAATTCTACAGGAGTTCCATGAGAGTTTCGCTGGGGTCATTCAGGGGTGGAAGTTACAAGAAAGAGAATTGGCAGCCATTTTTTCTGGAAGGGATTGAAGCATGATGTGCAGATTTTTGTGCAGCAGTGTGAAGTATGCCAGAAAAATAAATCAGAGAATGTAGCACCTGCGGGTCTTCTCCAGCCCTTGCCGGTGCCAGAAGGAATTTGGGAAGATATCAGTTTAGATTTTATCACGGGGCTCCCCAAATCTCAAGGAAAAGATGCAATACTTGTGGTGGTTGATCGAATGAGTAAGTACGCACACTTCATAGCTTTATCACACCCTTATACAGCCCTCTCAATAGCCCAAGTCTTCCTTGATCAAATTTATAGACTGCATGGATTGCCTAAATCTATTGTCAGTGATAGAGATCCTATATTCTTGAGCAATTTTTGGAAGGAGTTATTCAAGCTACAAGGGGTCAAATTGAACTACTCTACATCTTATCACTCTCAATCTGATGGGCAAACTGAGGTTGTTAACCGTTGCCTAGAGCAATACTTAAGGTGTATGACTGGAGAAAGGCCCAAGGAATGGGTGAAGTGGTTGCCGTTGGCAGAATGGTAGTATAATAGTAGTTATCATTCAACTATAAAGGTTTCTCCATATGAGATAGTGTATGGCAAGGGCCCTCCAATGCATTTACCATACAGATCTGCTAATACCCAAATTGAACTCCTAGATAGGAGCTTATTATCAAGGGAGAATGTATTGAAGTCTCTCAAGGAGAATTTACATAAGGCTAGAAATTGAATGAAACAATTGGCCGATAAGAGAAGGGTGGACAGGGAATTCAGTGTGGGAGACTCAGTTTATATCAAGCTAAGACCTTATAGACAGATGACAGCCACTCAGAGAATCAATCAGAAATTAGCTGCGAGGTTCTTCGGCCCTTATGTTGTGGTGGAAAGGATAGGCCCAGTTGCTTATCGTCTGCAACTACCAGCAGGAACAAAAATCCATGATGTCTTTCATGTGTCACAACTGAAGAAAAAACTTAGTGATCGAGAAGTAACTACAGATTGGCCAAAATTTCTGAATGAAGCTGAAGGAGTGTAAAGATATCCAATTGCTATTTTGGATAGACAATTGGTGAAAAGGTTTGGAAAGGCAAGTGCCAAGATCTTGGTGCATTGGTCTGATTCTTCTCCCGAAGAAGCCTCTTGGGAATTCTATGATGTTCTTCAGAAAAAATTCCCAGAATTTTTTCTAACCAATCCTTGAGGGCAAGGATTTTAAGGGGGAGGTACTGTTGCAATCCTAAATATATTAGTTATAGAAATGAAGAGGAGAAGTGTTGAATAGCTGAAGAAAATTCAGAAAGGAATTCATTCTGGAGATCTGATCGAGTGTGGGAAAGATAGGAAATTACATAAGTTACCCCTGCAGTTAAATCTGGTACACACAGGGAAGGAGGGTATATCGGTACTTTCGGTGTGTTTGAAGAGTTATCCAGTGGAGTGAAAAGTCATTAATTGCCCCTGGTTGGTTACTGCTGGTAGAATGGGAAGCTGAGGGCATTATCGTCCGGAGGAAGAGGAGAGATATTGAAGGGATGGAAAAGACATAAGTTAGCCCTGGTAGTTACTGCTGTTAGAAGGAAGGCTCAAGGGTATTTTCGTCCGCGGGATTCTCTTCAGTAATAGATTCAGATTTACTGAAGTTAAGAGGAAAGAACAGAGACCAAACAAAGGAATTCCACTCTTCTTCTTGTCTTTTCCTACTTTACTTGATTCCCAGCATTGGATCCGAGAGTCTTGAGTAAACAATGGCTGGCCTTTTGATTATTATTGCTTTCTCTTTAGGTGTGGTGTTTTTTAGTTTTTATCTATCTCATGCTATGTATTTTCTTTTGAGTTCATGTTTGTTTGGAGAGATCTTCAGGATTTCCTTGATCTCTTTGGTGTACTCTCTTTGAGAGATTTCCAGGTCGTGCCTCAAATCTCTTTTGATTGTACTTGTGTGTGAGTTAGAAGGAAATTTCTCTTTGTGGTGGTCTTGTGTGCTATTGGTTTAGAAGGTATAATTGGGCCTTGCATCATATTGTGAGCCTGATAGACTTTATGTTGAATCATTCCTTGAAAACTCCCTACATTACTTCCTCTTGAAGTGAGTATGTCCTTATAGTAAGATCTTATATGATGTGCTAGTTCCAGCCCTTGAAACACCCACCTACCACTATGATATTGTAGTTTGTGAATATAGTTTTTCCATATGCGAGATGACACTTGGTGAAACAAAAAGGTGTTTGAATCCCCTACCTTCAACCAATGGAGTTTAGCTCTTTGACACTAGTACAGGGAAGAGAAGATAGTTGAGAATGGAGGTTCATGGAGCATTGCACAAAGACCAGGTCTCGCTTGTCATGGATACGCTGGAAGTGTTGGAGACATTGAGCTAATTTAATCCGAAATTGGGTGCCCTAATGATTGTTAAGGATCGTGACGCCGGCGAGCCTCCGTTCATGTGCTCTGCTGGAATGAAAGGTGAAGCTCCTGTGACGACGAAGATGATGTTCAGTGAAGAAGGTGAGAAGAAGAAGAAGAACAGGTTCACGTCAACACAGGTCAAGAGAAAGAAAAGTTTTTAATGGCTTGCTTTTCTCACCAATGAGCTATCAGCCTTTTATATTAATAGCAGTCAAACTAAACCAAAGCATTATAACACTACTAACTATCTAATTGGCTAACATAAGTCTTTAAAACCCATCTGATTGGCCAGCATCCTTAACATGATACTATATTATAAAGTTAGTCAAAATAAAATTCAAAAGACTTCCAGCTTCTCCTGAGCAACCATGCTCAGCCATTCCTTCTCCCCATGCTGCGCATTCTTCATCCAGCTGCCACCATGCTTCAGTTCAGAGCACCACGACTCTCTGCACGACTTGTATGATGAATGTACTACTCTGGGCTTCAATCACAGTTCCACCTCAGCGCCAACAATGATTCCTCCACTGTTTGAGTACTTTACCACATTGAAGCAGTCATATGGATTTGCTATCTGTTTGGCTAGCCAACCAACTGGATTTGATAATATCTCGGCACCCCTTTTCCTCTAGCCATGCACTCTTAAAGCGAAAGCCAATAGGCTTGACCTGGTGAGGGGTTATTAGAGAAAGTAAAAGAGCACAATGATATGAACTTACATAGGGGAGATTTATCACCTTCACAGACTGATAGCACTGCACCTAGCTTGGGGAAGTTAGAGCCCGATCAAGTTTTACTTGGACCCAATTACTGGCACCTCGTCCTCTCTCCCATGTGAATAAGGGGCCTACCATCTATAATTCATGGAGATCACAATTAGATATAGCCTCTTGAAAATTTATTATCAATCCTCGGGGGTGCATTCCTCCTTCATCATCTCATGTGGTGAGAGTAACTCATTAAAATCTACAATGCATATACCCATGGCAAAGAGTGGCTCGAATGAAGCTTTCAAAGTAGTTTTTATGACTCCTATTTGCGTGCTTGATCAAGCTGTCCATAAAATCCTGTAAGCCTCCACCAATTTGTAATCTAACAACGAACTTGAGTATCTATGTGAGATCGGGAGTAACTTAGCAGTTTGACTTCCATCTTGCTTTTCCACATAAAAGCAAATTCACCCCCATTATTATTATTATTCTCAATGTAAAATAAACTTATAAACCCTAGCTGGCCTTTAACCCGCTCATCCTTGGAGATGTCATCTCGCCTAGATTGTTCTCTATGTCATAAAGAAGAAGAAAGACTCGCCATGTGGGTTGAAAAAGAAAAAACTCACCGTTTGGGTGAGAAAGATCAATAATTACTATAACACATTGCTCAAAAATTTAATCTTACTCCATCCACTAAGCATGAAACCTTTCTTTTAGATAATCATGTAATAGATAATATTAGACACAATAAGACCTTATGTAAAACATTGGAATTCGCATCGATCATTAAAGCTTTCTTTTTAATATTAAAAATGCTACACCCACTATTTACCTACTACTTCAAAAGCTAAGTAAGGATAAATTGAACCAATTATTAAAATATTTGCACTTAAACCTAGATTAGGAGCTCCACAAAGCTCTAATGTTGACATCTGAATCTCAAAAGGGTAAATACACTGAAGTGTTGCACCACAATCTATCTCACTGAAAACCTAACTCTGAAATATTTATACAAATAATATTTATCAAACAGTAAGGTTCTGGCCAAGTAAATTATTTAAATAGAAATTCAACTATTCACTCACTTTTATTTAAGTCACAAAATTATAAACATTTCTATTCGATACCATAATTATAGATCTACTTTCATTTGGTTTACCTAGGCTAACTCCGTTAACGACGTGCTGACGTGGCATGCCATGTCATGCTCTCTTGTCATATCATTATACCACTTGGACAAAGAATAAAATTAAATAAGAAACATTGCCGCAATCTATCTGACTAAAAAATTCAAAAGTTCAAAAATTAATTTATCTTTTGTTTATCTGACATGAAGGACCAGTTATATGAGTTGAATATCTCCAAGATAAACAGAGTTAGTCTGACTGACCCAATTGAATGCAAATCTAAAGTTAGGGTATCTAATTAAAAATTTTTATAATTCGGTGAGTCAAATAAGAATAAACAAGTAGCTGGGTGACTATTTAAATAATTTAACCAAATTAAATTTATATTAGATTTGAATGTCTAATGGTATGAAACTGAATAACAACGAAGAGAAACACACTCGCAAATAAATGATAGGTGGAATTATAAAACAGAATATATCTGAAATATAAACGCCCTTATCATTAATTCAATCTAAAGAGGCAAATATATTATGTAAAGATATTTATTAGATTGATCTATTGTTAAACCAATCATCCTGCTTCTCACATCAACAAGAAAAAAAGATATAGAAGTACACTAGATGCTCATAAGCATAAGAATCATCTAATACTAACTAAACAATTCATTTTTGAACAAAAAGCACACCTAAATTAACAGTAAGAAAAACTCACCTTAACCTCCTCGTCCCCACCGTCGACACCACCACGCTACAGTAAGGAAAGGCTAAGGTGGCTGCGATCACACACTCACATTGGGATAAGGCCGAATTAAAAAAATTGGTTGTTAAGACGCTAGATTAAAAAGACAAGCTCAAATCAAATAATTGAGGATGAATATATGAAAAGCTAAATATTTGAATAATTATATTTATTTCTAACGATCCGGATAAATAAGAGGGTGGGGTCCACACATATGCTTTAGTCTTTTTACAAAGTTATATAAGACTAATTTTGTATCAACACAAAACTTGTTTTTGTATTTCTACAATTGATAATTGCAAACATCTAATTATAAAAATTGTATTTGATTTCTTTTTATGAAATTATATCTGTTCATACACCTTGTGAATTCTTGTTATATATATATATATATATATATATACCAGGGGCGGAAGGAGGGGGGTCAAGGGGGCTGCTCAAGCACCCCCTTGACCCGACCAGCACCCTCTTTCTCTCTTCTCACTCTCTCACTGTCTCTATCTCTCTCTCTCTCTCTCTATATGTATATATATATTCATAACTCATTAGATATTTATTTTTATTTTTTTAAAAATATTATTGTTTTTACAAATTAATACTGATAGTTTAAAAAAATAATATTTAGAACAAAAATAAAATTTATTATTTAGATATTTTATAAATTAGTTTATATAATATAAAAGATTCCTTTCCCAAAAAATTATTGTTTCGTCCTCCATTTATTACAAATTAATTTATATAAGAAAAAAATTATATTTTTTAAAAAATTGCAAATATTTATTGGTTGAAACCGAGGTTTTTATTAGTTTAGGATATAACATATAAAATATATATTTTTAAAAAATATTTATATATATATATAAAATAATTATAAAAATTTATTATTTTGCCCCTTAATTTTTTTATTTTGTTTTGGATAAAAAAATTGAAAATGTATATTTTTAAAATTTTTAAAAAAAATCTAAAATATTTATAATTTTTAATGAGCACCCCTTCTTTGTTCTTCTAGTTCTGCCACTGATATATACAGTAAACAAAGTATAAGTTCCAAAGGACTTTTTTTATGTTTTACATTTTTAAAAACATAACTTATTTTATCTTTTACATTTCACTTTTGAAGTCTCTGTGTCATTGGCATGTCAAATGGCAAGAGTTGTTATCCCTTATTTGAAGGTGTGGAATATTGGATCCCATTTCTCAATCTCATTAAGGTTTTGTTTGTTAGAAAAAGGAGAAAGAAAGAATTAATTCTCATTATCTCTGAACAACAACCATTGTGGTCTAAATATAGCCAGAAACAATATAGTATCTATCATGTAAGTATATACATACTTATATACAGCTAGAATACATATGGTATGCATACACATCTAACATTGTTATGGTCAAGCCAACGAATCGGACTTCTCTTTAGAATAAATATGTTGCATGATAAACCAAGAATTTTTATGAAATAATCCAAGAACTCTTCTCTAACCACAGTCATGTAAAAATTGAATTCATTTAACACATTACAAACAAAACAAAAAAAGTTCAATTCAACATCTCAAAAACTTTATTTATGAGCATTTGTCCTTGCCTCTCATTACAGGTTTTTTTGACAAGGATTCTATTTTTCAATTAAATAAACCTTCACATTCACATTTTGTTCACAAAATGGCTCAAGGTGGTGCTCCAAATCTCCAGCTCACAAAACTCCAAGCACTTTGAGCTGTGCTTGCTGAAAATTTCCAGCAAGCACAGTCAGCACTGTAGCTGTATAAATCCACTTTAAAAAACTCATGCTAGTTGTTATTCAAGAGCAATGCAAACTCATTGATCCTCACATCATCACCATCTTCTTTTTTCTGATCTTGCTAGATCAAAAAGCTCATATACTGAAATATCATTCCTCCCAAAAACTCCATGCATGCTTGTTGTTGATCTTCTCTCCTAGATCTCTGATTCCACAATTCTATTTCTACGTACTTGTTGGAGTATTAGAGCAAAACTATATGCTAGTGGATGAATCCCGGTTCTCAGAACTCTTTCCCATGCCAACTAAGATTTCCTGCAGCTCTTGAAAAGTACCATACTACTTCCCTTGTTCTCAATGCCCGCCCTCTTATTAATTAACATCATGGATAAAACTTCAAATAATCCCACATTTCTTTGGAATTACATAATTATAAACCTCTCTTGAAACTTGTCACAGGATCATCATTTCCTAGAGGAAATCAGTAAAACCATGCATGCATAATAAATCAGAATGTCAGTACTGAGAGAACACAACTTCAATCACAAAAAAGGAATATTGAGATTTGTATCTGTACCACTATTTCTTCTTCATCTACAAATGATTTGTTATAGAGTCCAAAATCATACAACATCCCTTTCTTATCATCAGACAACACTACAAACCATTCATCCTTCTTCAATTAAATTGTTAATGAATGAGAGAAAGAGAAGAATAGCCACCTTGGTATATACCTCTTGGAAGAGCTGGAATCTGCAATTGGCCTTTGCCAAGATGCATGGGTCTTTTTCCCCTATCTATCTCTTGTATGTGCGATTATAACAAAATTTTACCATGGTTATGAGCATTACTATTTTAAGATGTTTGTTACATTATTTTGGACTAAATTAGGGACTAAAACTAAAAGGCGAAGCTTTATGCAATACACTAGGATTACTTCTTATTAACATCTCATTCAAGTAAATGATAGGAAAAGAATATACATACATCGGGTCTTTTTCAAATCATCATGGCCAGTACACTTATCAACTATCGTGACCAGTGATTCATAATCCTAATATTGCCGACTTGATATTCAACTCCTCTTAAAAGATGGGTACTTTGGTCATCAAATTTGAGATAAAACATCATGGAGAGGAGAAAAGGATGGCTTATATACATAGGAACAAAACTGATAGAGCTGTCAATTTGGGCCAAGCCCGCCGGGCCGGGAATTAATTCACAACACCCGCCCCGTCAACTGAAATAAGTGGGTTGGGTTGGCATTATATAAGCCCGTTTGGAGGCGGGTTAAAATGGGCCAACCCGTGCGGGCCGCGGGTTGGGACGGGGTGGGCCGCGAGTTGTGGCGGGCTAGCCCACCACCCTTAATTTAAAAAATATATTTTAAAAATAAAAATTATTAAATTAATTACAAAGTTAGAAAAGGTAAATACATGTTTATAAAGGGGCTTCTATGCGAAAGATATTGATTTTTTTAATAATTTTTATTTTTTTAAATTTTATTAAACTTTACAAATTTAATAGGATTAAGGAAATTTTGATGGATTGATGATTTTTAATAGTAATTGACATTTTTATTTTGCGATTAGTTTTTTGGATTTTGTTATTTTTTTTATGTATTGTGGCAAGATTATGTCAAAAATATAAATAAATATGTGAGAACTATAAAATATAATTATTTTTTAATTTTTTAAAATTTTTTATATTTTTTGACGGGCCGGCCCGCCCAACCCACAACCCAAAGTGGGTCAGGTTGGGTTGGCATTGACCGGCCCGCCCCGCCGGCCCGAATTGACACTTCTAAAAACTGATGGGTACCTAATATCTCTCCTGGCAAGTAAAAGAGTCACCAACTGTCTAATGTAAAGTAAAGGCGGTGAGCCAAGTGTTTTTTTTTTTACAATCTCTTAAAAGTGTTATATTAGAAGGATGTTTTTGAAGAAAAAACACTTAAATAAAATTTTAGCTTTTTTTCAAAAGTGAATCAAAATATGCAATCTTCAACTCGTAAGTGCTTATTTCTAGGGATGGCAACGGGTAGGGTATTGGTAGGATATGTCAAAACCCTTATCCGTACCCATAACCTCTACCCCATAGCCGTACCCTTAACTACCCGTACCATTCAGGGTAAAAAAAATCATACCCTTACCTTTACGCGCAGGGTACGGGTATACTGGTAGGGTACCCGCTTACCCGTTGTTCAAATTATCGAATTAAATTTTAATATAAATTTAAATACTAATAATAATAATAAATTAATTATACATTACATTGCAATCTTTAAACACATATCCATAAATTCAAAATTACAAGTTGATATATATATTTGTTTATATTAAATTACATAATCACATAAAAATGACGTTTATTTAGGACTCAGTGGTAACTCTACTCTTTTTTTTGTTTATGTTTAACTATCTTGGTTTTTGTTTTAAAATTTTTCATATATCTACTATTTATATTTTATATGGCTTCAAATTTTATAAATCTCTAGTAAGATTTTGAATATAAAAAACATTATAAGTAATTCTCATAAGTTATATCAAATTGATTTTTATTAGTATCTTATATTTCAGGATGTTCTTATAATTTATAGAATAAATTATTATAACATTATTTTTTTATATTTGTTTTATAATGTTTATTTTTTAATTTAATTATGATTCTTAATATATATCCAAAATTCAATTTTGATAATATTATACTTTATCAAATATAAATATAAAAATTAAATAAAATTAAAATAATATATTAAGAGAAAATTTGAAGTATTATTTTCAAATTAATCACCATGAAAATAGATCTTGGGTAAATTTTGGGTAAATGTTTAGTTTAATAAAAAAATATATATATATATATATATATATATGAGAGGGTAAGAGTACGGGTATAGGTTTTATCTGAACCATCTTCAACATGTAAGGGTAAGGGTAAGGGTTGGGGTAGGGTAGGGCATACCCTTACCCGACCCGTACCTGCTCAAAAAATAACGGGTAATACCCGTACCCGTACCTGGTCAAAGAGGGTAATAACCTCTTGACCGGGTATGGGTACGGTTATACCCGTCGGGTAGGGTACAAATTGTCATCCTTACTTACTTCCTAAATTTAAAACCTGTGATTGAAAAAATTGACTCCAAATGGGTCGTGATCTTTAACTTTTACTTTTATAATTAAGCATAAGCATAAAATAGAAGGAAAAAAAAAACAATTGGTGAGTTTTAATTTATTAATTAATTTTATAAAGTGAACAATTCACAAGAGCCATAATGTGGAATATATGGCTGGAAAGAAATAATTGAATCTTTCAATTTCTTGCACAACCTTTTCATACTGTGATTATTAAAACAACTAAAATGATTCTTTCGTGGGTTTCTGTAGCTACAGGTTCCCATCTGCAATCTCTCAATAAAGCTTCACAAAGGATAAAGCATTCACTTAACTTCCTAAGCAAAAGAGTATCGGCTCATTTCGGCAATGGAGATCTTATCCTTGCATTGGATAACACCGTGGTACCATCGACTAGAGAGTGATCCATCTCCTGAACCCTCTTTCTCAATTAATAGAGACCTTTGACACCTTGTGTTCTTCGTCTTCCGGTTGTGGTGTCCCCCTTTTTCTTTCGGGTTTTCATCTTGAATTCAATTTGTGTCTTGGAAGTACATCATCCCTTGTGATGACCTCCTAATTTGATTGTATTTAGTTTGTACCTTCCCTATTTTTTTAGTTTTTGTCCTTTGCTTTGTACATGTTCCCGTTGTTTAAATAAAATGTGGTTAGGACCCTTTGTGTTCCATGTCAAAAAACTTAACTTCATATTTAAAATGAAAAATCTTATTTAAGTGTTATATATAAATATAACATTTAACTAGGCATTCTCCCCAGCTTCGCATCAAAGTTTTGTATAAATAAACAAGTGCAATTAAAGTTTTTTCAATTATATATATCATAAGTAATATAAATGAAAATTTAAATGTAATAAAAAATAGATACTATTAAAAAAATAACAAAATTATGATAAACTAAATAGTAACATTCTAGGCACTTACGTGAAAAAGAAACATGTACCAAAAAAGGGAATTGTTATTCATATTCATTAGAATATGGGCAATATATATTAACACCATCATTAATTTCTTTTATTTTAGATTTTCATCTTCTTCTACAATTGTCTATTCATCTTCCCATAAACTCAATCCATATCATTTAATAAATATAAAACTATTAGGCTGTGTTTGATTGGCAACATGGAAAATGGCTGGAAAAGAAAATTTTTCCATGGAAAAATTTTACATGAAAAATAAAAAAATAGTCGTTTGATTGGCATTATTTTCTAGCTAGAAAATCAAAAATTTTCCATAGAAAATTCAGATTTTGTTGTTTGATTGATCTTATTTTTCACGGAAAATGAAATATTTTTCATGGAAAACCCTCATTTGTTGTTTGATTGCATCAATTTTCCTTGGAAAAATTCACATTTTCCATGGAAATTTTTTTAAAAATTATTAAAATTATAAACAGCGCTACGTGGAATTGAATCTTACCATCAAAATGCCGCGGGATCTGTTCACTGATCTAGACAAATTTATTTAAAGTATTATCAAGTTATATAATTTATCTTTTTTTAAAAAAATTTAAAAGAAAAGAAAACACTTTTCTTTTAAATTTTTAAAAGAAAAGAAAAAACTTTTCTTCTAAATTTTTAAAAGAAAAATTATTTTAAGTAGAATTGAATCTTACCATCAAAACATCACGGGATCTGTTCACTAATCTAGATAAATTTATTTAAAATATTATCAAATTATATAATTTATCTATTTTTTAAAAAAAATTGAAAGAAAAGAAAAAAACTTTTCTTTTAAATTTTTTTAAAAAAGTTATTTTAAATGTTTCAATCGCACGTTATTTTTCACATAGCCCCTTACGTTTTCCCTGGAAAACTTTTCCCAGGGTGGAGGCAGGAAATTTTTTTTGCTGATGTAAGAGACAATAGGGTCACGTGACAGAGTTTGTGGAAAAATTTTCCACAGAAAATTTTGGCAAACAAACAGCCTATTTAGCTGGAAAATTACTCGTAGAAAATTTTTCCAGGAAAAAAAAAGGCAATCAAACATAGCCTTAGTAATTTTAAAAAGAGTAAAGCACATGTTGTAATTTAATGTAATATCAAATAAATGTCATTAATTTTTTTATTAACACAATATTTTTTATTTTTCATATTTTATGAAATACCAAATAAATATTGTTTATTCTTTGCTAAATTTCAAATAAATTTAGCAAAGATTTTTTAATTTCTAAAGGCCATCTGTTTCTATGAGTAGGTCTTATTAAATGTTTAATATAAACTTGAGTTAATGCCCATGATAAAATCAATTCCATTAAATCTTATATGTTAATAATGCAATGGGGAAAATTCTTTAAAAATAGTGTAAATATCTTCTTTGAAACCCTCTCTAATGAGATTATTATTCATTTTCATTAGAAGATCTTATTTAATATATTAATATTATCTATTAGTCTCCTATATTTTTTTTTTGCATTTTTAATATGTAATATAATACCAAATAAATATTGTTAAATGTTTTTTAAACCAATTTTTTTTTTAAAAATAGGAAGGATTTAATATAAAACCAATTTAATGGCTATGATGAAATCAATGCCACTTGAAATATATGCCAAAAAAAAAAAATTAAAAATCTTTCTTAAAATCCTCTCTAACAGTTTCCATTAAAACATCATATTAAATATTTAATATAAAACTGATTTAATGCCCATAATGAAATCAATGCTTATTATACAATTAACAATTTTAATTATTAATACCATATTTAATATAAATAAAAATATTAAAATTATTGTTTGAATCGAGTAGTTTATATATTAACTATTTACTATAGATATTAGATTGGGGAAAGAAAAATAGAATTTAATTCTCTTCCTAAACAAGTGGGAATGGGATGCAGTTTGGATTCAAGACAAATAGTGAAACATTTTGTCAACCCTGACAATTAGTATATTCAGGTACAAAAGTTTTCAACTGATGTGAAAAAGCTATTGAAAAAAAAAACACCCTTCCAAACTAATGATAAACATACTTTAAGGGAAAGCTTATCCAAAAAAACATAGCCCATTATGAGCCAAATCTCAAGAATGATTAGCTATCATTTGCTGTAGGTGGTGGGACCAGAACCCACAACATCAAGCCACAAGAATGATTAGCTTGCGTTAAGTTAATCGTTGCTACTCTTGTGCTTCCTCAGCCAAATTTCTGACATGATTGCCTCTCGCCTGCTCCGATTCAGATCTCGAGCACAGGTTTCTTTCAAATAGATGATGCGATCACTTCTGATTCTGTTTGGTCCCGTTGAGATTTTCTTGATTTTTTTTTTTTGATCAAAACACGACTGCTAAACAAAGCTGTTCTTTTTCCATTGTTTTTGGGGGCTTTTCAAAAATTGATTTGTTTGGCAATTGATGTTTTGCACAGTCTGGGATCTTGAACAGGCATTTGCCATGTTTTAGTTCTTCATTTGGTGGATTTGGTCATTCTGGGGCATCCTTGCATACAGAATCAGAGGATGGGAGGGGGTATGAATTTGTTAATACTTAAAACTTTTCTTTTTCTTGATGCCCTAATGGCTGATGCTGCTGTTGTGTTTGCTTGTACGCGTTGAAATGGTCAGGTTTAAGGGACATGGCATGTTGGCGCCGTTCACGGCTGGATGGCAGATTTCAGATTTACATCCGTTGGTTATTGAGAGATCAGAGGTAATGCCTAAACTAGATGGGTAATGGATTTTCTTTGAGGTTTAGTTTTCTAGATTTAAGTGTAATTTCTCTGTTTTTTAAGGGGTTTTTAAATACCATTTTAGACATGTAACTGTGTAACATAATATCAGCTCTGCACAAAAGTATTCTATGGAAAGTAATTGATTTTTTTTTTTTCAAAGTGATTTGCAATTTGAGGGATTTCATTGTAAGAAAATATTGGCGATTAAATGTCTACATCCCAATTAATTGAATGAGCAGTATATTTTTATTTTTTTTATTTTATTTTATTTGAAATTTTGCAAAGTTCACTTTTTGTTGCCGAGGTGTGAAGGAATTTTACAGAAAACCAATTGAAGTTACGACTTGCCATTTGTGTTTAAGAAGCTTGAATTAGATGTCTTTTGTGCAACATGTCTTTGCTTGTGTACCACCTATGTATAAAGTATATTGTTTATTGAATTTGAAGCCTTTTTGTCCATCACAACAATTTTGAACAACGCCTGGGTTATTTTGTGTTGCATCTTCACTTATTGCAGACAATGGTTTTCTCGCACCCCGAACACCATACTTGGTGTTCTGCTATTGAGGCATATCATCACGCATCTTATAGGCTGAATAAACTGTTTTGCATCCATAATGGGTTGATTGAAATGTGAGGGGAAACAACTTGTTTTCTCTATTCAACCTTCTTGTTCAGATCTACAAAAGCTGATATTTTGAACTTTGATGTGCACCTGACCATCAAAGATTGTTTGCTTTGAGGAGTGTAATTCCTATATATGTCTCTATGACATGCTGATCCATGAAAAAAACTACAAAAATTATTAGCATTCGTCTCCTCCCATCTGCTTCTTTTTAGTTTGTTTTATCCAGTTAGTCATATATTTATCTGCATGCCTCTCTCACTAATGAAGTGCAGTACAGTTTGACTTGGGCGACCTTCACTTCCTCACACATACTTCCTTCAAAATGCCTTCTAATCCAGATTGTTTTCAGCATCCATCTTTTGAAAACGTCAATGCCATTTCGAAGTGACCTTATCACATATCTTCAATATTGTTATGTTATTCAAGAAATCTTTCCAAACCAAATTTGAAAACCTCCTCCATAAAGGAAGGTTGGTACTTCATTTCCCTCTGTAATCCAAGTCGAGGGTCTGATATGTGGCTTGTCCACATTTCCACCAATAAAAAGAGACTAATTTGAAGCAATTTTTGGGCATAGCTGAACATCTAGTTATCCAAATCGTCATGATTTAAATCTTGATCAATGGACTAAACCCAACTGAGTCAAATCCAATTGATGAATTTATGCCCTAGATTTCATAATTATTACCATAATTTGGGTTTGATTTCCATATCTAATGAAGCCAAGTTAGACATGACCAAATTGTCTGAACCTAATTTAGCTGTCTTGATCCAGTTGACTGAACAAATGTCAATTGAGCCTAGTAGGCTAAATAAATCTCAACCCTAAATTTTGGAAAATTTTTGAGATTTTATAGATCAGTGCCCATTTGATGGTTGCTCTATGTATAGAATGCTTGCTTGCACTTCTAAGCAAAATATAGACAGCCTTTGGGCACCTTTGAGCCTAGAGTAGGCTAAATGAAGCTCAACTGTAAATCTTGGAAAATGTTTGAGATCTTATAGATCAGTGCTCATTTGAGGGTTGTTCTATGTATAGAATGATTGCTTGCACTTTTAATCATGATATAGATGGCATTTGGCACCTTTAGGCGTTTCGATGAAATTATTTTGGCATCCCATTCTGAAGTTTGTCTGACTTACAAGTTCAAGATACTTGACTAAAGATTTTGACTTGAGTTTGAGAATATATGGGGCTTTTTAGCCTTACTCTATAAGTGCCTTAAAAGTGGATGTTATTTTGGGAGTTATTTCATCTTTTAGACTGAGATAGAGATCCTGTAAGAGGCTAATATTTGGATAATTTTAGAAGAATTATTGAAGAAATTACATATAGCAATTAATTGAGAAGTTTCTGTCTGTTAAGAAGAAGCTATCACACCTCAAACTATAGCATTAAACTTAACAGTCTGAAATCCATTCATTGACTATTCATAAGGAGGATCCATCTCTCTTTTATATAGATTAGAGACCTTATTTAAGCTTAATTTCAAATAGGAAGTGACTCATTTAAAATAAAACTTCTGTAGAATTCTAAACTTTTAGACTTACTAATGTCCCAAAATTACTAAAATTCCCATGACACTAACATACTAAATCCTATTGATTAATCCATATTTTGTATCATGTCTTCTCTTGTAATATCTTTCAAATCTTCTTGCCATGTCATTTGAATCTCTGAACAACTCTCACTTATAGGTCTAAAGTCATAGGAATCAAAAACTCTGTTTTAGTTGAAGACCTAAATGAAGAGAATACAGATAGACATACTTATTAGTGCTAATTATCTTTAGGAGGTATGATGAAAGCTACATCTCAAGCTAAAAGATCATTATCCCATGAGGTAGAATGTTTCAACTCCTGGGTTTAGAGATAGACATCCTTATTAGGTACTAATCCTCATAGTGGTAAATATATCTTCAGGGTGAATGGATAAAAATCAGACTTAGAAGATCCTATCCTGTAATCATATTAATTGGATACAAATTCTCCACTAGGGAATTTGAAGATCACATTGATAGCTGGGCATTTGTCTATCTTTAGGAGACATTAATAAAATTTCAAGTTTGAATTGTAGTTGTTTCTCATGCAATCAGTTCGAAGGACCAAGTTTTCAGACACGGGAAAATCAATTGATAGAATTGCCATGGCCGAACTCCTGTATCACAAATATGTGTAGAGATGCTCTTAAGGACAATGAATACATTCCATATTATTGACATAAAAGTCTCCTGATTTTTAATTTAGTGCCATGAACACAGATGAGTAAATGGCACCTGTATTCATAATGGAGGTGCTCTTGTTTGAGCCATACAATATGAATCCGAAAGAAAATAGAAATGAAAATTTTTCTTGTGCACTTTTTATTTTATTTTTAGCTATTATTTATTTATTTATTTATTATTTTTTACATAGTTCTTCAAATTGGAACTTAGTATGCCTTTGGGGTAATTAAAATTTGGATTGTGCTTGTTGAAAATCATAAACTCCTAAAATATACCATTCTTATTGAAATGATATAACTCAAATCCCATATATTTGTGATTTATGACCATTAGATCATTGATTGTTAGGGAGAGTATTGTGGCTTGCAAAATTTGGTTATTTGTAATTTTTTTTTTCTTTTTAAGCTTTAATACAATTTGATGCCCTTTCCTTTTAAGGCCGATGTTTATTCTTGTTCTTTAGCTAGAATAAGATGTCAATCTCTTTGCTATATTTGTGGCATAAGTTGAAATCATGCAATTCGCATATATGACTTTCTTTATCAAAATGCTTATATCTATCCGCTGCTTCTTTATGTTGGTGTTTATTTTTTTCTCACGTAAATGTGCAGGGTTCTTATGTTTTTGACACAAATGGGAAGAAATATCTCGACTCCCTCGCCGGGCTATGGTGCACAGCTCTAGGTGCTAAAAGTTTTTCTTAGAATATGATTTCGCTTTTCCATTTATCTTGTTCTAATTATTGAAATTTCTGGTAGGCTTGGCGGTGAGCTTGCTAGGCCCACTCCAATCTGAAAATCTTTGGCAATAAGATCTACAACTTTAGGGCTATAGGCAGGTGCAAGGTGCTTGGCCTCAAAAAACAAGCAAGATTGCCTTGGTGTGAAAAATTAAAATAAAGTATTTGGCCATCGTTTGGGTATAAAAGGAGTTTGAGGAGGGCTTAAGCTCGGGGATGCCCTGGCTGGGCTGTTTAAGGCGATGAATTATGTTTGTGCTGATCCATAAGAATACTAGCTTTTGTTCATTGGGGAAAGAGACTGACACCTTGCACACTTTACCTTCAATAGCGTGGGTTGAACCATCTTTTTGGCCATGATAAATAGGACCAAGGGTGTCTCGTTCTTAGAATGGGTTAGTCCATATTCCATGAAATTTTGTCATTTTCTTTCACATTCTAATCTCAGTATTGAAGTTTATAAGTATAGGGATTGCTTTTAGAGAGAGAAAGAGGAGAGAGAGAGCGCTTTTCCATGTGATTTAAAGTTGAATTAGAATCAAGTAAGAAGGTTTTAGAAAGTTTTGTTTTGGATATTTCCCCAATGTTTTAGCATAAAATTCATGATCTAGCTGATATATATGTTAATGTTACATCAGTCTTTATTTCTTACTGCTTGCTGGTGTCCAAGACACATCAAATTGAAGAAGAAGAAGAAAAGAATGAGCAATTGAAGGAGGGAAATAAAGGTTTAATGTTGAATAGAAAGGGATGAGTGTTGTTTTATGGGTATGTTTGCTTTGATTTAGTTTTAGACTTAGGCCAAAAGTGTTAAATTAAACAGTGGTTATTGTAGTGGTTATTGTTGAGAATGACAGCAGGTTATATACAATTGAATGTGTTTTCGATGAATACATGTTGCATACTTTAGAGGGGCATTTTTGCAACTTGATTGTTTGTAGGTGCTTTATATGCAACAAGTCAATCTTTATGACTTGTTTAATCTTTATTGCCTCAATCCTTTGCACCCTCCTCCAATCAGTTAGTTTGTTGTACCAGTTAATTATCTGACTATAACTATTTTCTATACCATCATGTTGTGGTTTAGTTAACTACTTCATTATTTTTCAAATTGTGGCTATTGTTCTCACATTTATTTTGTTATGTCTATATACAAAGGTGGGAGTGAGCCTCAGCTAGTTGCAGCTGCAACTTCACAGCTAAACAAATTACCATTTTATCATTCCTTCTGGAATCGCACGACAAAACCCTCCTTGGTATGTAAAATCAAGTATAGGTTGTACTGTACATGATTCCTCTAAAAGAAGAGTTCTTTTCTCCGCATAAATTCAATTATCTATTTCATTGAATTGATTAGTTGTAATCTCATGCATACTTGATTTAATAAGCAATGAGCATCATGTGAAATTTTCCCTCATTGGTATGTAAAATCCAAATACTGCTTGCTTTGATACACTGAATAGTTCATTTCTCCGAATAAATTTATTTTCCTCCACCATTTGTAAGTTCTTATCTCATTCATAATTATTTAACAACGATGAGTGTAATTTGAAACTCATTTGCACTGAAGTTTATAATTAGTATTATTAATATAAAGTTTGTCAATTGCCCCATTTCATTAGGCAAGGATTGTATTTCACTATCCTAGCTGTATTTTATTTCATGTTTCTTCTCCAATTATTAGGAAAGGATAATCAGTGGATTGAGATCATCAATTTTTGTTGAACCCAAAAAAGACGGAGGAATCCAAATTTAAAACACTAATACCACATTTTCCAATGTGATGGGCCCACTCATGCACTTATAAAATTTTAACATGGTATCAGAGCCCTGCAGATGATGCAGATGAAGCCGATCAGATCCTTCTCTTTCCTTGAGGATGATTAGGGTTTGTCCATCATTATCCATATAAACATGATTCAAAGAACAACCAAAGTATGGCAAAACTAGCGAAATTTTTATATATTCACTGGTTTTTCTCAACCATCTGCCTTGTTGCATTGAATCTTTGAGAACACAGTGAGAAAACAAGAGAAATCAGTCTCTAGGGTTCTTAATATCTACGATCTTACTTGAACCACTGCATGTACTGGTTTGGCCTCGGCATCTTCCATTAGGAGATTGAAATTCATGGATTGGAATATGGTTTTGGAGCCCATGATTACCCAACTACAGGAGTGTGAGAGGTGGAGCCAAAGCACTGTCTAGGCTTTGTCTACAGGTGCACCATTACATTGGGTCGTATTAGTTTATCTCCTTCCGGAACTTGAGCATTCATGAAGCAATTAACCTCGGACTATCATGTCGATACATATCACCTTATCTCCAAAAACTGCAATCATTTCACAAATGATGTAAGCTCAAAATTAATAGGGAAACCAATTCTTAGTCGGGTCAACTGGCTTGCCCACTTAGGTGCAATGTGCACTTTTCTTCTACTTGAAAGCCTTTAGTTACCAACAGTTAAACGGATACATGACTACCATGCATTCTTAGTCATCGTTGCTGATGTTGCGTATCAGGATAGATGCCTTATCTTACCATCTCTAGGCACGGAGGTTACCATATGTGAAGGAAAGCCATAAATGATGTTTTTCATGAGCCCATGGGGCTTTGATCATTTACCAAAGTGTAACATTATGTTTCGCCATCTTGATTTTTACAAGCCGTTCCTTTGTTCTTAGTCCCTTTGAATTCATTATGTTAAGAGATTCATTGTAAGTGCTAGGCTGCTACCAAACAGTTGTTTGATTTTATTATTTATCAAAGGGTGATTATTGTGTAAAATAATTTTTCAAATTATACAAATTTTTTTCTTTTGTTAGTGGATAAAAAAAACCATGTTAGAATTTTATAAGTGCATGAGTGGGCCCATTACATCGGAAGGTGTGGTATTAGTGTTTTTAATTTAGAGTTTTATTACACTAAAAACCTGAAGGCTAATGGTGTGGGCCCCTTTTCAGCTATTTAAGCACATTGCATTCTTTCTTTTTAATCGATGTGAGATTATTTTTTTTAGTTCCAACAACCTCCCTCAAGTTCAACTTGGTTATTTTTTATTTTCAGATGAACTTGATTGGACTTGTACATCAGGTACCTTGTACCTGATGTCTCAAAGGTACTTATTTGCCCGCACTTGTACACCACTTGTGTTTCAGAGGTATTATTTGCGCGGACTTGTACACTGTTTGGAATGTGTGGTATTAGTGTTTTTAATTTAGAGTTTTATTACACCAAAAACCTTAAGGCTAATGGTGTGGGCCCCCTTCCAGCTATTTAAGCACCTTGCATTCTTTCTTCTTAATCGACGTGGGATTATTTTTTTTTAGTTTCAACATCCTCCCTCAAGTTCAACTGGGTTATTTTTTATTCTCAGATGGACTTGCTTGGACTTGTACATCAGGTATCTTGTACCTGATGTCTCAAAGGTACTTATTTGCACGCACTTGTACACCACTTGTGTTTCAGAGGTATTATTTGAGTGGACTTGTACACTGTTTGTCTTAGAGTTCCTTTATATATATTTTTTAATTGGGCTCCACTATGACATTTATTTAGTTTAGGATCTCTGTGCCGTGAACCTAGTGGCTTTGATACCATGTAAGAATTTTATAAGTGCATGGGTGGGTCCATTGCACCACACCTTCCAATGCAATGGACCCATTTCAAATTAAAAACACTAATACCACACCTTCCAATGCAATGGGCCCACCCATGCAGTTATAAAATTCTAATAATTTCTTTATAATGGAATTGGAGCTAAAACTAAATTGGTTAAAAAATAGAGTGGTGAAATGAACTTTGAAGTATCACTTTTCAATGAAGAAGCCAATTCACAAGGCAGAAGTGGAGTACAACTTTTGTTACAACAATGGCAGAAGTGCAGTACAAGTCTTGTTACAACAAGAGATATATATTTCATTTCTTTTGAAGATGCTTCTAATGTTTAATTGAAGGAGGATGCCATAAGCATGATTCCTGCTTTTATTGTTTTCTTGTAAATCCCTAGTAGATTAAATGAGTGCATACGTTTTGTTACTCTATTAGAATCCATTTTGAGACATTTGATCTAAAGAGAAAATACAATACCAAAAATAATTTGACAAATTATGGGAACACATTCTAAGAAATCTGAATACTTGGTCCAAAACTTATAATTTATAAAATTATAAAATTAAAGATTTTCTTTGTAAGTTGTGTTTGGCAAAAGGCATGAGATGAAAAACAAAACTCAATCCTCACTGAACCACGTTGAAGAAATTGTCATTTTTTGGTATACTATTAACAGTTAAAACAGATAATATAGAAATACTGTCAACTGAGTATCTAGGATTCTAAATTGATCTCCTCCAATGGCAGGATTTGGCAAAGGAACTTCTTGAGATGTTCACTGCAAGGAAAATGGGGAAAGTCTTCTTCACTAATAGTGGTTCAGAAGCTAATGATTCTCAGGTTTGTCATTTAGATATTTGATGCATTGGCCGGAATTTCCTATTAATAGCTTTTCACTTGGTGATTGATACATAGATTAGAATGTTGAATGTTTTTTGCATTTATTCAATTGAACCATGATGCTATCGTGATATTTCAAATGCTAGATTCTCTAAGGAATATGGTGTAATTATGTCAGTTTGTGAAGTTATTACAAACAAGTGAAAGAATGTAGTTCTGTTCTTGCTAAGACTTGCATCTTAATTAGTTTTTTTTTTTCTTTTTTATTGGGTGGGGGCTGTAGTAGCTAGAACAAAAAATTTAATTTGATGAGCACAATTAAAACCAAAACATTAATGATTAAAACCAAAACCCTGCGAGCTCACTGGCCTTCATCAGCAATCTCTGGAGATCCATAATCCATTAACTTATAGTGATATGTCTAGAGACCCCCTCCCATGAGCCGCCAAGTGGTTGGTGAGGTGGTGTCATTTTCTTGGAATAAGCACAATGTGCTGTAGCTCAGCGTCAGTCAGCAGCTTCTGGATAATAGTGAATTCTTGTGCCAATTTCCATCTGGTGCATGGTTCCAACTGATGTAGTGCTTGATACAAACCCTGCTGTTATTATAGGTATGATTTATCTTCAAGTTCCGATCCCAAACTTGGGCTAAGCCACCCCAATGTTACAGTTTCAATGGTAAGCTTGATCCAGTCCAAATTCAACAGCAACCTTATGTTAAAATTTTGTTGTCAGTATTAATATAACAAATTGTGCACCACCAACAGATTCCCTAGACAGCCACGAGGCATCTGAGGGCAACAAGAGTTCTGGGGGTGTATAATTTGTTGAGTTTCTCATCTGACACTTAGCATCAATTCTGTACTCAGCCACATATTTAGAAGCCTGCTTTGCAGTCCAGCTGAATTCTGCTTGTATGCCTCTAAAAATGAGGTTGTCTGGCTTTCCAAAGAAACCTGATGGTGGTAGCAATCTCGGAGGGCATTAGTTTATGCTTCTGAGAATTATGATTCTCAAGCCACACAGCATATGATGCACCCGTAGCAAAACTAAAATTATACCCAACTAACTGCCCAATCAAATTTCGAATAATTTTTTTATTAAGGACAGGAATTGGAAGGTTGCTCTACATTTTCCTAATCTAGTCCATATAATACAGTGTGAGGCAGGACCTAGACTAAGGGCATGTAAGAAATTATAGACTTTACCATGCAACACTAGCCATAAAAAGAATTTAGTTTTAGGAGCTGCATTCAATTTCCAAAGTAATTTTCAGCTAGGCCAAGCAAAATTTCCCATGTCCCTTCTGTTAAGGTGTGGATACACAGCAAAAGTAAATTTGCTATTAGTGAGGATGGGAACATCTTCATCTACATCAATGGTCCCTGAGACCAAGATGAGAGAGTTGAGATAGGAGCCAAAGAGAAGACTCAGCAAATTTGTGTCCCATCTAGCATCATTGCCAAAATTTGAAAAATTAAGATTTTGAACATTAAGATCCATGTTTAAAAGAAAAATTGGTTTAAGAGGTAGTGGGATTTCAAAACACTAGGGGTCATTTAGGAAACATGTGTTGTTAGGGTTGAGTGATCTACAGGGCCTAAGGGCCTAATGACCTTAGTAGCCGTACATAAGGATCTAAAAGAACCAAAACATTTAGAAGGGACATTATAGTTCCAAAGTTTGAGGGGACCATATTTAATTGTCAAAAGATCCACCCAAATCTTGTCCTTAGAATTAAGATAATGAACCATAAGGATAGTCTTAGCAATCCTAAGGTTTTTGATGCCCAAACCCTCCCCAAGTCTTGTCTAGTGTAGATCTTTTTCAACCTACTGATGGGCCACTATAATTATCACTCTTAGTCTACAAAAATTACTAGCTATTCTGGAGATAGAGCTAAGACTTGAATTTGGAATAGAATAGGTTGATAGATAATACAGTGGAATGACAATAAGGAATTATTGATCAAAGCTATTGTAACAGTAGTTGAAATTTTACCAGGATTCCAATAGCCAATAGTGTTACAAATTCTAAAGAATAAAGGCTGAAACTGAATCACAGAATGCCTTTTGGGGGCAGTCAAGACTCCCAAATAGACAAATTGGAAAGCTCCAATTTTAAAGTCCAGAATTGAGCTATGTTAAAGCTATCCAATTTTCCAGCTAGCTTTCCGTCTCGTGAGTTGGGTCTACTTTTTCTGGCCGTCCTATGATGCTTTCTTTTTTATATTTTAAGTGAGATTGTATTGGCTTTTGAGACCCTTTTAGTAAAGCCAACTAGGAAGAAAAATTTGCTAAGTTAGTGTTGTTAGTCTTTTGATCAGTGAGTTGATAAATTGAAGCACAAAGATTGCAGCTACGAGCTGCTTTCTTTGATGCATTAGTGATGAGATCAAGTCATCATTGTACATCAAATGATTAAATTTGTTAAGGAGTCTAACATCAAAACTTGGCACCATGTTGGTCCTTAAGGCATAATTAAGAATAGCAGCTATATTCTGTGTGACAAGGATAGGTAGATAAGGAGAAATAGGATCCCCTTATCTTACCTCCTACAGTAGTGAAAATATAACTCAATGGTTGCCCATTAATTAAGAAAGTAAGCGTAGCAGAAGAGATGACTTGAATGAGGTCGTACTCCATTTTAGAGGCATTCAGCTAGGCAAATTTCGCTCAATAGAATGTGCTATTTCCTTGACAATACATGCCATTGAATGAGGTTGCACTCCATTTCAGAGGCATTCGGCTCGGATTTTGAATTTGGTGTCCTTATTCTCATAATCTGAGTGGATACCAAAAGTTCTTTAGTTAATCAGATTTATTCTATTATGAGCAATCAAATAAGAGAAGGCATGCATTAGAGAAGAATTTGGAGAGAAATTTTAAGATTCACAACAACACAATGGCATGTTGGATAATCCAACCAATAATTATCAAATCGGAAACCTTGTTTTTAGAAATGAATTGATGCGAAGCCATAAGGAGTAGGGGAGCATGGTTGGATGAAAGCCTAGGTAGATGAGAATTAACATAGGAACTGAAACTAGAAGCTAGATGGTAGTGGATCCAATTAGCACGAATTGCCTAGGGAAATCCCAAGAATGTCACACCCCATGCCCTTTCCCACCCCACTTTTCCTAAAAGCTACAAAGACATCTCCCATGATGGCCGATGAGTAACGAGCAGAGCTTGCTCAATCAACTCTATGTGTCCCACTAAGAAGACGTCTTCCCCTGTCTCTCTCCTTTTCCCATGCGCCACATTCTATTGGTCAATGCAAAGCCCAACCCTAGCTATGTGTTGGAGGTAGGAGCCACACGTGTAGCCGTAAGTAGCCCACTGGCGCTTGTTCCCTACCCTAGCCATGATTGTGGTGCCAGGGTAATAGCATCGAAGGTATATAATTATTGTCTTGGACATTCTCCATCTTCAGGAATGGGGCCAAACAAACAGGATCCTATGTCATAACCAGCCTAGGCTCATCATCCATGGACTGAGTGTGTTTCCCCACCACATGCGGAGTTACCATTTTGGAATGGCCAAGTGGAGATGTCACATCAGAGGGGTGTATCTTATGGTGGCCACAAGCTCTGGGCATGTGGTGTACCAATGCACAGTTGAAGCAAAAGTTTGGTAATTTCTCATACAAGTACAAACACTATCTAATCATTATCTCCCCCTCATAGATGCTTTTCATCCCATAATTTAATCAAGAGATGTAGTTGTAGCCACACAAGTAGTGTAGTAAGTTTTGCAAATGTTGGTTGGAAGTTTTCTTGCCACAGAGCGAGCTGCACAACCAAGCCATTAACAATCTATGGTTTTTCAAGGAGAGATTGTTCATCAGCTCTTGGTTCTCACATCAAGTAAGATAGTAACCAACCAGTAAATCCCCAATATGGAAGCCACCTCAACTTTTCCATTTGTCTACGAGTACAAGCTTAACATGTTCAAGTAGGAATGCTTTGTCCAGGAATTTGCCAAACAAATCATGTTGAAGTCTTTCATTAGTTCTAAGTCAATAGTCATGATTCATCCTTATGAAGTCCGAAGCTGATGCTTTTAGTTTGGTTTCTCCTTGGACCAATAAGGAGGATTCCAGCTGGGAGCTGGCCCCACCTGTAACAGTTGCCCAGGATCTGCCTGCTACCAGTTTGAAATTGTCTAGGAATCTTTTATAGGTAGCACTGTGTTGGGAAGATGAGCCAAGTGGTGGTTTGATCACCACTTGGCGTGCGTTGCAAGTGGGTTTGAGGAGGAAAGTTAAGTTCGGATGAAGTGTACTCCATTATGATTACTAATTTTCCTGGATTGTCAAGGTGGGTTTTTGTTTTACAATTTTGTTTTTCCTTAAAAATGATGTAATTGTAGGTTAACCTTGCACATTCATTTTGATGAAACAATGCTTCCCGCTGAAAATGCCTCTTTGATGCACCAAGGAGTCCTTATTTCCTACTCTGTTTTGTGCATGTATTTTGTTCTTGTATTCAATGTTTAGCGTAAAAACATTTTAGCAAGTACTCAATTGCTTAAGAAGTAGTATTTCTGAACAAATCCATTTGATTTACTCTTTTGTTCTGATTTGACATGATTTTAATGTAACTTTTGTTATTTTTCTAAAGGTGTTGTTTTCTCTTCTTAGTAATTTCGTCTAATTTCATTTGCCTTGATAACCGCCTGTTTATATTAGAGATGTTGGCATAGATTGTAGTTTATTTTACTTGTACATATTGTGAACTTTATACAATTTCAATGCTTTTGTGTATGCTTAAGGGTTATCCATCTTCATGTTGTTCTTCTTTTTTAATTTTTCACAAGTTATGAAGCCATTTTTGACAATTTGTTTGTTTAGTGACTGATAGTAAAATGCCTTTTGCCTTATTCCATGAGGAAAGAATCGCCAACAGCTCTTTTGCTGGATATTTTATTCAATATTTTGCCTACATTTGGTCTGGGTAAATATTATTGCCTACAGAATCAGTCTGTGCAATCTGCAATATTTCTACAGGTGAAGTTGGTTTGGTACTATAACAATGCATTAGGAAGGCCAAACAAGAAGAAATTCATAGCAAGGACAAAGGCGTAAGAATGACTTATTTCATATTTTGTTTCATATTTTCCATTTTGAAAAATTACATATCAAATGATATTTTATACATTTTAAATAAATATTTTCTGATTTTGCACATTGACAGTTACCACGGATCAACGCTTATTTCAGCCAGTCTTTCAGGGTAATTAACTAACATTACCTTGGCTTTACTGATTATGCTATATTGTTGACCTTTACCGAATGTGCATTTTAACCATGAAAAATCTCTGCTCTTTTAGGAATAGGTTTTCTTCATATTAATCCAAGTTTCTCTCTCCTTTTTGAGGTTGAAGTATATTTGTTAAGTATTATTTTTACTTCTTTCATCGTTGTTGTTGTCATATATCTTCACATTTTCAGACTTTCACCCCTTCATCAAAAGTTTGATCTACCAGCACCCTTTGTATTGCACACAGATTGTCCTCATTATTGGCGCTATCAACTGCCAGGTTTGTTGTCATTGTTTGAATAATATATATTTGTCCTTGCTTTTATATCTCAAGGGTTGTATGAGGACTTTCAGGAGAAACCGAGGAAGAGTTTTCGAGCAGGCTAGCAACTAACTTGGAGAACCTTATTTTAAAAGAGGGACCTGATACAGTAAGTTGCCCAAAGTCATCTTCATTTTGCTTTGCATTTAGAAGATGATTAACAATTTTCTAAATATTCTCAGATTGCTGCATTTATTGCTGAGCCAATAATGGGTGCTGGTGGTGTCATCCCTCCCCCAAAGTATTATTTTGAGAAGGTATACCATTAGACCTCCTGTTCTACAAGATTATGTAATACCAGGTTATCATACGTAGTATGGGGGGAAGTTTTATTGATGTGATGAAAGCATGGTAAATGTGAAAAAGAAAAAGTTTCAGAGTGTCATTTTCATTTGTGGCCATTTTCATTTGTTGAAACCTATATGTATAGTAATGTTTATATATAGGGGATAAAGACAGCAATATCACTAATTTATTCTTTGTTATTCCCTTCCAGCGCATAATTATACAATGTTAACCCTATGGTTTTTTAATATTTCCCACCTTGGGCAAACATGCCGCTGGGGTTTCATTAAATGCAAATATCTAGTCATCTATTTGGAGTTTGAATTGTAGCACGACGAATGACATTTCAATATAATAACTCGTGTTTATGTTTCAGGACAGCCTAGATTTTTAGAACTGGATGTTAGTTGAATGCGTTTAGGGTTGTAGACCTTGCAATAATTCATTAACATCTCAAACATGCAACTTTTGAATGTTGTATATTCTATTAGGTTCATAATACAAATGCTTGTTGTTCATAACTGTCTGTCCATGTCTGTCGACATTCTATCTTCTGAATTTGATGCCATGCAGGTATGCATGATTACTCGTCTTTTTCTCCAGTTTAAATAATTAATCTTCTGCCTTGTTTCTTTTGGTATTTTGCGATGACATAATTGCAGGTTCAAGCTGTTCTTAAGAAGTATGATATCCTCTTTATTGCTGACGAGGTACAAGATAGGGAAATATCGTCAAAACGCTTAATCTGTTTATTTGCTTTTGAATTGAACATTAAATTCGAATTAGAAGATAGTTTTGAACACATTTTTTAGGTGATCACAGCTTTTGGACGACTTGGAACAATGTTTGGCTGTGACAAGTACAATATTCAACCGGACCTTGTGTCCTTAGCAAAAGTGAGTTCAAGCCAAGGCCTTTCTTGTTAATTGATTGGTGATCAGGAAAAATAATTTAGTTTTTTCCTTTTGTTTGTTTTCTAGGCTCTATCATCTGCATACATGCCCATTGGTGCTATTCTTGTTAGCCCAGAAATAGCAGATGTAATTCATTCTCAAAGCAACAAACTGGGTTGGTTGATAATCTTTTTTCTTTGGGTTGAAGTTTCTTGATATTCCTTCTACCGCTCAATGAAGGGACACATATTTTTACGTATAATCAATCATTTATGTTCTGACTTAGGTTCATTTTCTCATGGATTTACGTATTCCGGCCATCCTGTATCATGTGCTGTTGCTTTGGAAGCACTGAAGATCTATAAGTACAGGCATTTCTTTCCATGTATCCCTGATTCCTAAGCTCTTCATTTAATGCTAAGAAATAATGATCTAAACCTCCTTTTCCTGTCTACTTACGGCTACCTGTCTCAATGCTTACGGAGTCCTGACCCTTCATCTAATTGTTTTCAGGGAAAGGAATATAGCTGAATGTGTCAGGAACTTGACTCCACATTTCCAGGAAGGAATCAAAGCCTTTGCTGGAAGTCCCATTATCGGGGAGGTACGCTGTTTTGTTTGCTACACTAATTGAATTTGATGTTACATTTCTGTCATCCTATGATACTAATTCCACTATTGATTGTATAATAATAATAATAATAATAATAATAATAATAATAATAATAATAATAATAATAAAACTCAATGGTTATGCAGATACGTGGAGCTGGATTGATTCTTGGGACCGAGTTTATTGACAATAAATCCCCTAACGATCCATTCCCATCTGAATGGGGTCAGTCAGTCCTAGGCCAGTGATGATAAGAATTATTACAGCGCTGAATCTCAAAAACCTTAATCGTAGTTCACAAATTCTTTTCAGGGGTTGGTGCAATATTCGGAGCAGAGTGCGAGAAGCGAGGAATGCTGGTTCGAGTTGCTGGTGATGGCATATTTATGTCACCTCCCTTAACAATATCACCTCAAGAATTGGATGAGGTTTGAATTATGACTTGCTGATGATGTCTTTTTAGAACGTTGATTTGTTAATGGACCTCATCGAGTAATGTTTATCATAGAGGATCTATCATCACAGTAATATGATCTTTTTTTTTTTGTACGTATAGTTAATCGGAATCTACGGAGAGGCCTTGAAGAGTACTGAGGAAAAGGTGGAAGATCTCAAGTCCAAGAGGAAACAGTAGGTTGGATGATACACAAAAATGTGTCTCTTGTATGTGTAGCTGCACTCTATTTGGCAATACTCGGAGCTATGGCCTTTTGCCAATAAAAGACTTTTAAGTTTGGAAACTCTTTTATGCACCACATTCTCTCAAAAGAGTACTTGCCCCTTCATGTAATATTTGATTACTGTATGCATGCAAGGAAACATTTTTCTATTTCATTGTTTATTAAATATACGAAAACACATAGCCATTTTATTTTGTTATCTTATTATTTCTTGTTTGTTTGAAATTAAATTTTATTAAAAGAGTTAATAAAATATCGTAAAATAAAATATAAATGAAAACTACATTTTATTTTTGTGGACTCCATTCCTTTTAAAAGATTTTTTATATTCTAAAATATGTTTGAATTTATTTTTGACCGGCCCTTAATTATATCCTCAGCGAGTGCTGTGATTTGATATTATTCTGTGACCTTGATATCCGATTGATCCGGTGCCTTATCTTTTTCTCCCTTGTTGTTGGGTGTGGTGATAGCACACGTTTGGTATTTAAGACCAATTTAGTTATTTTTATTTATGAAATGATATGTTTGGTATTTAAAAGGACCAATTTAGTTATTTTTAATTATCATTATCTCTTTTATATGTTTTGTTGGGATGTTATTATCGTCTTTTGGGCAGGAGTATATGGTGTAAGCAATTGTTTGGATTATTTAGAGAAAAAGAAATTATTTTCTTTTTTTTCAATCTTTTCTCATCTTTTTTTCTTCAATTTCTCATGATTCTATTTTTTTAATTTAATTCTCCTTTCTTCCTATATTCATTCTTATTCATCTTATTTAGCACATAAATAGGTATCGATTAATTGGGTCTTCTCATAAACTTGAATTCTCTAATTTGACGGAGATGATTTCTGTTGTCGGGTGATACAAGTTGAGTGGTTTTTGGATGTTGAAGAAACTCTGCCACAGATGAAGGTTAAGATTGTAGCCTCTTAATTGCGAGGGAGAGCTTTACAACTGCATAAGGATATGTTTGAACTCGCATACTGGTTGCATATGATGGTCGGGAACTATATAAGCAAGACATAAGACCACTCTTTGATGCTCCCATTCATGACAATTATCTGTTAGATCTGTGATTTTGCGACAAACTAGTACTCTAGAAGAATTTATTGATCTCTTTGATGTGCTATATCTCTAGTTTGATGGTTGCCCTCCAAATGCATGTTTGAATGTTTAAACCAATGGTTTTGGATGAGACATACTTTTTGGCTCGCTTATGAGAATTAACTATTGAAGCTTTATGGAACACCACCAGCTAAATTCCCACCCTATTATTTCCTAAAATGATACTTTCAAAAGTTACTTTTAACAACACTACCTCTGACAATCCTAGCGTTCATACCCTAAATTTAACTAAATCAACTCCACTACCTAGCATTAGCAACTCTACACCAACTCCATGATTTGTCGGACTTCTTCCTCCACTTTCTACTGGAACATCTTTTGAAACATTTGCATCATATATTCCACCCCCAAAAAACCTTAAATCAATGACAACCAAAACACTGAATGAGAAAAGGGTTACCTGCCTTGTTTTTGCTATGATTACAAATTTATATTGGGCATAACTGCAAGAAAAGACAAATTTTTATGTTGCAAGTATAGGTGAACACTAATGGTGGAGATTCTGAATAGGAAGCTAGGGAGGAAAGCCCAATAGATGATGACGTTCGATGAGAGCTCGGTAATTTTTTTTGAACTTGTGGACATGGAAATCAGATTGATAGGATATGTCACTACTCGACCCACAGACCCTGGGATGCGACAACCTGAGGAGGGATACCCACACCGCTTAATCCTTGAGTTACCACAAGGCTGACAAACTCCTGAACACAAACATATACTGAACAATAACACAAAAGAGTACACCGAAACAAGAGTTTCACTAAGAGGATAGACCAAGTTGGAAGAGACAAACAAGTCACAAATACAAAATTTAGGACACTAGTTCCACTTTTCTTATACAATGCAACCTTAACAAAAATAAACTTACAACAAGACTCAAGTTGAAAATAAGAAGAACAACAACTGCCAAGAACTTCGCCTGCTTGCGACACTGCCATCAACTAAATCCTCGAAGGGAGGAAGAGGGTGAGTAATTAGCGTCACTTAGTGAGTGGGTTAGCACAATTTTAGAAGAATATGAAATATAAATCACAATTTCCAATAAACCAAGATTAAATAGTAACAACAATAGACAAGAAGTCTTTCAGCAAATAAAACACTACAAACTTGTGAAACAATACCCATTAGCGCTCAAAGCTTTTCGACAAGTGAAATAACTACAAGTATACCGAACTTGAAATGATCATAAAACACCAATTGAACAAAAATATGATTCCCAACTTTCACAAATATCAACTTGGCAAAACATAAGTTTTAAAATATCTCAAACAACTTATCAATAACCTAAAAACACTTTCCAACTTAGCCACTATCGCTACTAAGATGAGAGAGGTCAAGGTACTCATAACCTTGGTGTTGGCCCACTAGTTCCATATGGTGACTCTGGCTTTCCAGTGTATCATCCAAATCAGGGCTCTACGTGCCACCTAATAGGGACATGAAACTGGGTCCTCCACGCCACCTCTAAAGGATGGCCATGGGGACCCCCAGCTATAGCAGGCGGGTAAGAACCCCATCACCATCAACATCTATCAATGCAATAATATCTCAACAAACGAGTCCATAAACAGGATAATATCCCCATGCTAGTAATGAACATCATTCCTCATAATGGAAATTCACAAGCACCATATGCTTAAGAGTATCAAACCTTGCTTCCAATGTGATAAAACATCATAGATAAATATCAGGAAAGAAATCCCTGTCCATAATTTTCACAAGTCAAACCACCCGGTCCTTGACCAAGATGATGAGTGCATTTCATATCATGTTTAATTACCCTCAATTCATTCTTTTATATGTCTTTTAGAACATCTTTATACATATGCGGTGCTATTCTGGGTATATTTGTTGTTGATGCAGAAATTCAGGGCTCGAAGTAATTAGAAGTGAATTTTGTAGCCAAACAAGTGAAGAATGGAAAATTTTGCTAAGTGTTCAAGATCAGCATGGGCAGAGCACAAATGTCCTCTGCCCCCCTGATTATTTTAGCCTGGAGATGACCAAGTGAAAATTCAAGCATGGGGGTGCTTTGAGGCCTAACATGGTCGGAGCACGAGCGTGCTCTTCCCCCTGATTATCTCAGGCTTCAGGTATTTTTTGCTCAACAGGGGAAGCACGCTTTGATTGCTCCTATCATGGTCACGCTCAAGTGAAGCACGATCGGAGCACGACCATGCTCCCTCCCACTATTATAGATAAATATCGGGAAAGAAACCTCTATCCACAATTTTCACAAGTCAAACCACCCGGTCCTTGACCAAGATGATGAGTGCATTTCATATCATGTTTAATTACCCTTGATTCATTCTTTTATTTGTCTTTTAGCACATCTTTATACATATTCGGTGCTATTCTGGGTATATTTGTTGTTGATGCAGAAATTCGGGGCTCGAAGCAATTAGAAGTGATTTTTTTAGCTAAACAAGTGAAGAATGGAAAATTTTGCTAAGTGTTCAAGCTCAACACGGGCAGAGCATGGTCGTGCTTTGTCCCCCTAATTATTTCAGCCTGGAGACGACCATGTGAAAATTCAAGCATGGGGGTGCTTTCAGGCCAAACAAGGTAGGAGCACGAGCGTGCTCCTCCCCCTGATTATCTCAGGCTTGAGATATTTTTTGCTCAATAGGGGAAGCACGCTTTGCTTGCTCCTATCATAGTTACGCTCAAGTGAAGCATGATTGGAGCACGACCGTGCTCCCTCCCACTAAAAAATCTAGGCGAGCACTTAACTGATTCACTCAGAACCTTAATCGAGAAAACATGGTCTAAGAACGACCGTGCTTAACCCGCGTCGAGCCCAAAAATCACCCTTTTTAACTCTAGATTCTAAGGTTTCACTCTCATCTTTGTTCGGGGATTCTTCTCTCCATCAGGAGAACTTTGAGGAGAGCAAAGATCAGGCTTCACCACACCTTCTAAGGGGATCAAGGACGAGTTTGAGGCATAAGAGAAGTAGGGTTAGCATACCAGAGCTCGACTAAGAAGATCATTTTGAGAAGGAGGGAGTCATGTCTTCTTTCTTTAGCTCTTTCTCTTTCTCGTCCTTGTTGTACTCGTCCATGAGAGCTAACCGTCCACGGTGCCCTAGGATATGAATTATGATGCTTTGTATGCTTTGACTACTTGTTTTTAATGTCTACGGAGTTCTTTTAGATTCATGTGTTTAATCTTGTGTTGCATAACTTGATGTGTTTGATTTGCACAGTTGCTTTGGTAAAACTCGGTGTATGGATTACCATAGTTGTGATTGTTTGTGTGATTACAAAACATGATGTGTTTGAAATGTACAGTTATCTTTGCAAAACTTGGTGTACTTGAGAACCATAGATGCAACATTGCTTTTGAGCACACACTTGAACCTTAGAATGTACCTGGTAGGCTTTAGAAGCAAGTCAGCATGCTATAGCTCATAGGAATCATCCAGGGTCATTGCTCTCTTGTTGTTGAAACCGCAATCCTAATCCACCTGATATCTCCACCTGTTCTTTCCTATGTTTGTTTTGTTTTCATTCTTAAAACCAACCCAATTCTCACTTAACTAGACATCGGAAGAAGAGTTAGTACTTTAAGTCTAGTTCCTGTGGTTCGACAACCTTACTCCTCACGGGGTACCATTGTATTACTTGTGTGCAACCTATACACTTGCAAAGAACGCATCAAGTTTTTGGCGCCGTTGCTGGGGACTGGCAACTTTTAGGAAAATTTGGATTCTGGTTATTTAGTTTGTTGATATTGTTCATATTTGTGAATACTTACTTTCTTCTCACTCTGGTCATTATTTTTGCTCATTTTCATTCTCATTCCTTTTACTTGCTTGAGCTTACACTGATCCATCTTGTTGTATGTAGGCATAATTGTATGACCCATGGAAGCACATCTTCTGCAATGGTGAACCCTGATCCAGAAATCAAGAGAAATTTCCGAAGAAGAATTAGACAGATTAATTTGAGTGAGATAGGGTCAGTGGAGATCAGTGTGGATGTAGATCAAGAGGAAAGAATGGCCGGGAATGAACAACAAAGTATTTCTGATTTTGCCCGACCAAACTTGGAGAGAGTAGGGTCAAGTATTGTTCGCCCTCCTGTTGTAGTGAACAATTTCGAATTGAAGCCCAATTTCATTCAAATAGTACAACAAATGTGTCAGTTTGATTCCAGAACGAAGACCCCTATGAGCATTTGAGGAGTTTCTTGGAAATTTGTGATACCTTTAAGGCGAACAACATGTCTGATGATGCTGTTCACCTCAGACTCTTTCCATTCTCATTGGGAGGAAGGGTCAAACAGTGGCTAAGTTCCTTGCTGCAAGGGTCTTTGACAACATGGAAGCAAGTTTTAGAAAATTTTATTGCAAAATACTTCCCTCCAACAAAAATCACTAAGCTGAGGAGTGACATTTCGTCCTTTTTGCAATCAGAGTCTGAATCCTTGTATGACACTTGGGAGATGTACAAGGAAATGTTGAGGAAATGCCCACAGCACGGAATAGTGGAATGGATGCAGATCCAAATCTTCTACAATGGATTGAACAATGCTACCAAACAAATACCTAATGCTGTTTCTTGGAGATCATTGTGTAATAAGCAACCAAGTGCGGCATATACCTTGATTGAGGAGAGGCTTCCAGGGTTACTCCCTAGCAACATCGAGGTCAACCCGAAGGAGTCCTTAAAGGGTGTTTTATTGAGGAGTAGAAAGAAACTCCCAAACCCTGCTGAGAAAGAGCCCAAAAAGGACAAGGTTGAATTAGCTATCATTGTTGATCTTGAGGTTCCAACTAAGGTGGAGGAGAAAACGAAGGATCAGAGTAAGGAAAAGAATGCACTTCCAGTTTATCAACCAAAGCTCCCTTACCCTGTGAAAGTGAAGAAGGATCAACAAGAGGAGCAGTATAAGAGATTCCTCAATGTGTTCAAGACTTTACACATTAATGTCCCGTTTGTTGAAGATCTCGCTCAAATGTTGAGGTTTGATAAATTTTTGGAAGAGCTTCTCACGAACAAGAGGAAATTGGTGGAAGTGTCTTCAGTGACACTTAGTGAGGAGTGTTCGGCGTTAATCACCAACAATTCCCCAAGAAGGAGAAAGACCCTTGAGGATTCATCATCCCTTGTACAATTGGTGGGCTAGTTGATGAGAAGGCTCTAGCCGATCTGGGAACCAGTATAAATCTCATCCCCTACAAAATCTTCCAAAAGCTTGGGCTTGGGAAGCCAAAATCCACTACTATGACTCTACAGTTGGCAGACAGGTCTATCAGACAACCCCGAGGTATCATTGAAGATGTTTTGGTGAAGGTGGACAAGTTCATCTTCCCATTGGATTTCATCATTATGGATGTGGATGACAAAGTGGAGGTGCCATTGATACTAGGCATGCCATTCTTAGCCACTTCAAAAGCTCTTATTAATGTTAAGGACGGTCAAATGACACTCCGAGTGGGGGAAGAAGAAGTCATATTCAAACTTCGTGACTCTATGCGGTACACAATGGATTTTGATGATACTTGTAATTTTACTGATGTTGTTAATGAGTTTGTTTCTGAATTTGTTCAGGAAACCTTTCTCAAGGGTGAGCTCTCCAAACTGTTCGAGGATGACTCGCTTGATGATGATGTTGTTGAGGAGGTAATGGAAGAATCACACTGTCAAAGCTTTGTGAGTGTTGAGGTCCTCTCACTACCGGACTTGCCAAAGAAAAAGACCTCCAGAGCAACTAAGTGGTTGAAAAAGGTGACCATAAAAAGGAAGAAACCACCTATCTCACCACCCATTCCTAAATGTCCTAATCCTTGGAATTTTGGTGAGTTTAGTTTAATCAATTCTTTGTTACCATATTCATGTACTTGTATTTCAGGTGGTCATGAGAGGTCTTGAATCCACAAACCTCCTTAAGTGTGAAATAGGTACGTCAAGCTAGTGACGTAAAAGAAGCGCTTCTTGGGAGACAGCCCAAGTCGGAGTGTGTTGCTTTTATTTCTGTGTTATTTTTGTCATTCTTTTTTTTGGTTCATCATCGTCATTTGCTGTGGTTCTTTTTATTCGTAGTCTTTTTAGGTGTTTATGTTTTTATTCGGCTTATCGGAACTGTTTGGCATTTTCTCGTGTGTCTCTTGTGCTTGTTTTAGAGGAAAAAAACCTTGCCTTGGAATTTTCAGGCCAAGCACGAGTAGAGCACGCCCTTTCTTGTCCTGCTGATTTTTACTGGTTTCAATTTTTGAAGCATTCTAGGTCAAGCACAGGATGAGCATGGGCGTGTCAGGAGGGTCGACATGGACATCACATGATTAGCATGATGGTGTCTTGCCCCTGATACTTTGGGAAATTCTCCTGAGATAATCAGGGAGAGGGACACGCCCTGAGCACGATCGTGCTTGCCTTGGTTCGCATTTCTAACCTTGGTGCCCAGAGCAAAAATGTGCTATGGGCTTGCTTAGTTGCGACCACTCGGCTTCCACTTGTTTATTTCAAAACCTAGCTACCGGTCGCGTCCTTCCATTCCATTTCTCGGCCTTTCACCTTGCCCTCTTTGGCTATAAATTTTTATGAGTTTCATCAATATTTGTCGCATTTGATCACCATTTTTCATACCTTCTTTGTTGACTTGGTAAGCCATCAGTTGCTTTTGTTGTTTTGATTTGGGGTTTTTATTGTCCATTATCTTGATTAATGTGTGCTTTGACCCCTCAAGCTTGTATTTTTACCTATCTGCTTTGAAATTGTTGAGTTTTCTCATGAGTCGATTGAGGGCTTATCGGGGACGATGGTCATCCGAAGCACGGTCGTGTTCTAATGGAGCATGATTGTGCTCTTTTGATTTAGTCATCCAATTTCTTTGGAAGCATGCCCCTACTTATTGAGTCGAGCAAGGTTAGAGTGCCCTTTGCACGACCGTGCTCCCCCTGTTTTGTTGGCACCTGTGTATTGATTGTATTTATTTTCTCTTGCAGATTATACTTAGGAAACAAATTGCCTCCAAGAGGCCCATAACTGAGGCACCCACTCCTCATATTGACTACGCACCTACCTTCCATACTCATGTGCACCAGGAGTGCTATGCACGACTCTTTCGTCGCCGTTTTGGTGAGTCGAGGGAGATTGATTGGGATCTCCTCCGTGAGGTTGGTTTGGAGGCAGAGGTCAAGCAGCTGTTAAGTGTCAGAGCTTGGCGGCAGCTTTTCTAGATCACCGACAAAACCTACGAGAAGTTGGTGCTTGAGGTGTTTGCCACTTTTGAGTTGTCCCGGGGGACCGCTGCATTCCATCGCACTGATTTCATTCAGTTTTAGGTGTTCAGCATGATACAGTGGATAAGTCTCACTGACTTCTCTGTCTGGCTGGGACTTTACGACGTGGAGTTCACTCTGACTCCTGAGTATGATGCATTGTTGACCTCTTTGCTGGTTGGAGAATCACTTGAGGATGCTTGGAGGCGGTTGAGCACTGCTCTAACCTATGACCCCCGCCAGACCAAGGCCACCACTCTCTGCACTCTGGCACTCCGGCACTTTAGTATATCCATTTCTTCCTCAGTCACACTTTGATAGGACAGGGTGACAGTACTGGGGTCGTCAGTCGTCGTGACTTTGACTTTCTCCATCACTCATCAAGGGACCGACGCTCGTATTGGCTCCTTCTTCATCGTCCCCTACATCACGTGTATGGTCAGATGCATATACATTTTGGAGGGGACCGATAGGATAAGGATAATTGGAGGCATTGCATCTATGAACCTTGAGACACTAAGATCAATGAGGATGTTACAACATGTTTAGACCGCCAAAAGGGTTGAGTACCGAGTTCGACAACACCCTGACACTTTCTTTGCTTGTACCCTTGAAGATGCTATACCTTCTGTCCCACCGGTCGCTGCCACTTCATGACAGCGGTCACCTTCACCGTCTCGTACTTTATTTCACCATTTGGATTACGTCATGTGTTCATTTGCTGCATTCTGGTGTCTTCAGCAGAGTGTGACCCGTATTACAGAGTATTTGGGCGTGCGATTGTCGCATGAGCCTGTTTCTCCTGTATGCCCCACTTATCACATTGGGGTCGATATCTCTGATCTAGGGAAGTCTTAGGCTAGTTCCACTTCCCTAGGCGACGATTTTCACCCCGAGAGTGACCCCTCTTGATTACTGCAGCTTTACTTTCTTTTCTTGTATTTCTTTTTATTTTCAGTCTTTGTAGTCAGTTAGCAAGGGAAGTTCCCTGCTACATTTTGGTTTGCTTACTTTTGCTTTGTATTTGTGTTTCGATGTTCTATTATCTTTAGTTTATTTAATGTTATTTTGATTTCCCTGGGTTTCACTTGTGTCTCTCCACTCATCTCAGGGATTGTGTGGTTGATTGGAGTTGGACAACACACACGTTGAGAGCGGCACCATCACTCTCCATGTTCAAAAAAATTATTTCAATCCCTCCTTTTTATTGTGTTGTTCTCAATTTTTGTGTACATGACATACATTTCTACATTGAAGACAATGTAGCATACAAGTGTGGGGGTGGGTTGCGTGCTTTAAGAATTTCCAAGTACAAACGATCATAGATCATCATTATTTAGGCACTCATCCCAGGAGAAACACTTGTCTGTAGTGACTTATTTGGATCCAAATTGTAGACTTGCTCTTACTTTGAAGACCCAAAATTTCATCACTTCACCTGAATTATGGCGCCACTTGTTTTAGGAAAAAAAACCTTTTGCTTAGGACCAAGTCATGTGTTTAAAGAAAAATATATTGGCAAGTCGGATTCCTTGTGGAATGCCCTATTGATCATATATCTTTGCAATTTGTTGTGTAGAAAGATGGTAGAAAGAGCTATCACCTTAGAAGAGTGAAAGCTGCTCTTGAGTAGTTAATTTTTTGGGCATTGCAAGTGTACATCTAATGACCTACAGAGAGAGAAGGCTGCCTCTAGGGTGTATGAAGCTACTACCCACCTTGTATAGTCTAATTAAGGTCCAGTTTTGTTAGGTTGACTCCTTAAGACCTTTGGGCACTCAATTTAGGGTTTGCACATACGCAAGGTCTTTGAAGTAAGAGTGTAGCCTTTTATTGGGTTTTCTTGTTTTTCTTCTAACCCCCATTGTTCCCTCTTGGCTTAAGAATTTTCCATTCTCTTAAGATCAAAAGTGATTCACTCATCTTTTCTTTTACGGAGAGATGTGAGATTGCTTGAGGACAAGCAATGATTAAAGTGCGGGGGTGTTTGATGAGTGCATTTCATATCATGTTTAATTACCCTTAATTCATTCTTTTATTTTGTCTTTCAGAACATCTTTATGCATATTCGGTGCTATTCTAGGTATATTTGTTGTTGATGCAGAAATTCGGGGCTCGAAGCAATTAAGAGTGAATTTTGTAGCCAAACAAGTGAAGAATGGAAAATTTTGCTATGTGTTCAAGCTCAACACGGGCAGAGCACGGTCATGCTCTGTCCCCCTGTTTATTTCAGCCTGGAGATAACCAAGTGAAAATTCAAGCATGGTGGTGCTTTCAGGCCAAACATGATTGGAGCATGAGCGTGCTCCTCCCCCTGATTATCTCAGGCTTGAGATATTTTCTGGTCAACAGGGGAAGCACACTTTTCTTGCTCCTAGCACGGTCGCACTCAAGTATAGCACAGTCAGAGCACGACCGTGCTCCCTTCCACTAGAAAATCCAGGTGATCACTTAACCGATTCACTCAGAATCCTAATCGAGAAAACACGGTCGAAGAACGACCGTGCTTAACCCATGTCGAGCCCAAAAATCACCCTTTTTAACTCTAGATTCTAAGGTTTCACTCTCATCTTTGTACGGGGATTCTTCTTTCCACCAAGAGGACTTTGAGGAGAGTGAAGATCAGGCTTCACCACACCTTCTAGGGGGATCAAGGACGAGTTTGAGTCACAAGAGAAATGGGATTAGCATACTGGGGCTCAACTACAAAGATCATCTTGAGAAGGAAGGAGACATGTCTTCTTCCGTTAGCTTTTTCTCTTTCTCTTCCTTGTTGTACCCGTCTATGAGGAGCTAACCATCCACGGTGCCCTGGGACGTGAACTATGATGCTTTGTATGCTTTGACTACTTGCTTTTAATGTCTACAGAGTTCTTTTAGATTCATGTGTTTAATCTTGTGTTGCATAACTTGATGTGTTTGATTTGCACAGTTGCTTTGGTAAAATTCGGTGTATGGATTACCATAGTTGTGATTGCTTATGTGATTGCAAAACTTGATGTACTTGAAATGCACAGTTATCTTTTCAAAACTCGGTGTACTTGAGAACCATAGATGCAATATTGCGTTTGAGCACACACTTGAACCTTAGAATGTACCTGATAGGCTTTATAAGAAAGTCAGCATGCTATAGCTCATAGGAATCATCCAAGGGCATTGCTCTCTTGTTGTTGAAACCTTGATCCTAATCCACCTGATATCTCTACCTATTCTTTCCTTTGTTTGTTTTGTTTTCATTCTTAAAACCAACCCAATTCTTGCTTGATTAGACATCAAAAGAAGAGTTAGTACTTTAAATCCAATCCCTGTGACTCGACAACCCTACCCCTCACGGGGTACCGCTGTATTACTTGTGTGCGACCCGTACACTTACAGAGAATGCATCACAAGACAATAATCAAAATTCAAAAAATAAGCAACATTTTAAAGTAAAGCAATGCCACAATTATAATGTGTTCTCAAAAATCACTTTAAACTCAACATACAAAAATAAACATCAATCCTTGCAAGTAAAGCTTGAGAATTTCTTATGTAAACCCTCGATAAAGAAAACATAATTAATGCCTGCACTCGGGACATTCACAAGTCTTCCAAACCAAATCCTGAATTACAACCAACAATAATGTAAGAAACGATAAGCATACTTCTTGAAACATCTCGCACTTAACTTTGGAAACATAATAAAGAATTCCACAATATGAACATGGTGATTGTCTTGACTAGCACTCGCCTAAGAGCATCTGATTCTCAAATATACAATTTACAAAATGATAACCATAATGAATATATAGAATGCAATTAAGTCCTTACCTCATCCTTCGCATGCCAATAATTTGACCAAGCCTTTTCACAAATAATCTTGCCTTTAGGATTAAAATTGCCATTATATTTCACTATCACTTATCCTAACTATCTTCCTTTGCATCAATCTTCAATTATACTTAATCAATTTCCCAAGTGAACCCTGACAAGATCAATGGATACGTCACCAAAAATTACTACAATATCTCATCTAATATAACAAGTCCATAATCAATATATGATCTCTACTTGAACACTATTAACTAATCTTCCACTAATAAAGAGATATACATGTCTAGATCACAAATTCCACCCAAGTTCATCTATATTCACCATCATACAGCTCATATACTAATTATATCCTCAAACTACATTCAATCTTCATGTACTTTACTCATAACACCATACCTCAAAACATTATTAATTCTATAATATAAAGGTAATTAGATTTCCCATAATCCACACATTGTGTTACACTAGTGCTACCATAAAACATATAAAAGGCTACCCAATAATATACATATATTTATTATTCCTCCTCAATAACTTCTTGGTTCAAAGCTACACATTGGATTATTGAGTTAGCAATATAATTTAACAAGACTTGCATAATCAATCTACTTTATAACCAATAAGCTCATCACGATCAATATGACATTCAACAATCCCCCCATTCAATTAACAAATTTTTATCTATACTCCAATATGTATAAACTTGACCATCATGTTATGAAGCCATAACAAGGTTGTTCCCAATAAATTTAACATAAAAAGCTTAACATCAATCTTATCATAATCAATATGTATATAGGCCAAATCAGCACTAATTTAAACCAATCAAAACATCATTTTAATATATTAAAACCAAGAAATGGTTTTAAGTAAACAAAATGAAACATTTGAATATTCAAATAGAATTATGCAATCAACTTCAACTTAGGCGGGAAAGGACCTTGGTGATGTCACTACTTCACCGGCTCCTTGCCTTGCAACGAACCTTCACCACCTAATAGACCAAACCCACACATACAATGACAAGAAGAAGAAATTAAACAAAGAAAACAAGAATGAAACCCTAGGTTTCACTAATCGATGAGCAGCCCTATATCGACTCTAGGGTTGGCTCAGAATTGGCTACCAAGGTTTCCAAAGAGTTTCTATGGAACTAGGCTTCCTTCCAAACAAAGGAGACAAGAGAAATAAGCAAGGCTTACTGGTGCTATAGTAGTTCTATACTAAAAACAAACCCTAACACTCCAAGGATCAAGGATATAATCAATCAAGAGAGCAACCATGATCTAAATCAAATTTCCAACTCCTCAAAGTGGTGATCAACAAGAAAATTTAAAGAAAAATCAACACTCAATTCAAGATCCAACACTCTTCAACGTCAAAAGAAACTAAGGAGTAGAAGCTTACCTCAAGGATTCGATGGTCACCAAAGATGAATCTTAAATTCCAAGGTTGGAATAACAATGGCTAACAATAAACAAGAAGGAGAACCAAGGTTAACCCCTTAATTTAACCTCTAGGTTTAAACATCCAACAAAGGAGAAGGAAGGAGAAAATTACCTTGAGGAAAGGATTAATTCAAGGCTCAAAAGTTGCAAGAGCGTGCTTAGGAGAAAACATGGGCGTGTTTCACCCCGTGCACTGCTATATAGTAACTGTATTCTTTCTTATTCTTCTTCTTATTCAATATGCATCATGTGGTGCAAGTGTTGAGGACGAAGGGAGGATTTTCATTTAGGGTATTTGATAAGTGCTTGTGCATAAGTAATATGAAGTATTCTTTTGTTATATTGAGCATTACTTTTCTCAGATTTTATCGCTTATTCATGTGTATATGTGTTTCTTTTGTGCATATAGGCTATTAGAGACAGTTGTGGAAGAAAGGAATAAGGGTCTTTCGCTTGGACCAAAGGGTTAGATCTATATTAGGAAATAGGGTTTATCACTTGGAGTCCCTAGAGCTTTAAGCAATCTTGCATAGTGTGAGGCATAGAGAGTAATTCTTTTCGCCAGGGCATAGTATAGGGTTAGTCATGGTTGACCTTAGGTTTGGGACCCTGTGTTTTAGGATTTTCACAACTTATTATTAAGCATCAGTTAGGAGATATAATGATTAGTCTTGCACTTGAAACAATAGTCCTAAGGTGAGCAATGTCCGGGTGCCCTATTTTCTATCGATTGCCTCTCCTACTATTCTATTGCTTCTCTTTCTTATTTTCTTTATTTCTACTTACATTGATATTGTTCACACCACTCTGGAATCATCTTCACTATATTTAAATAGCAATTCTTGTGTTTTTGAGCACTATTTTCTATGGATACGACTACCCACTCACCAGGGTGTTTTATTACTTTGACAACTAGTTCACTTGCGGTACACACACACACGCAAGGGGTGTGTTAGTATTGTTTCTTTTACTGTTAAGGTGGTTACTCGTGATGTTATTAATAATAATTGTGATCTATGTGAAATTCAGATTTTTCTCCCTCAGTTGTTTGAGATGGTGTTATCTTATAGTCTCTTTTGTAATTACTATGTTGATGATTTTGTTCATAACATTTCAAATTATTGTTGTTCACTTTGTAGGTTACAATGAATGGATGTACCATTGCCTATGTTTTAGCTGCAAACCTTATAATTTGTTTTAGATTCGGAAACCAATGTCCCTAATAGGCTAGTATTCATTCTTCAACCTTTATTGTTTATAGTATTTGGTGGTTCAAGTGATGTTTGGAAGGATTTAAGTGATTTTTTAATTTATTTTATTTTGTTCATTCTTTTGTATTGCATTGATTGTGTGAAGTGGTTGATTTGAAGTTTTGTACTCCATTAATTAATATGAGGATTTTGATGCACAGGCAGTATGTTGAATTGTTATATTTTTAGTACATAATAGGTTTCTTTAGTTCTTGGCCGATCAATTTTTGTGTGAGTTTTGAGCATCCAATAGGTGACTTGTAAAATGCATGAATACATTTGCTATCCACCCGTAACGAGGACTTTATTTCTTTGCCTATATTTTTTAAGCATATGGGTTCAACTAGATCTCAGATGTTAGGTTTTCAATTTCTTTTTGGAATCAAGAGCTTTGTGAGTCGATCCTATATAGTAAGATGCTTTGTGTTTTCTAGTTAGTGATTGCTGCTTAAAAGCATATGTTAGATGTGTGGTTGGTCCAAGAGTAATATATGTTGTCACCAGTTAATCCTTTCTTTTGTCATTGGCCGCTATGCTTCACAATTTTGATGGGTTGCTTAGATTATTGTTCAATCTTGAGCCTAAGTCTACTGCATGACTTCTTTTAGCTCTTTTTTATTATTTATTTTATCTAAGTTTAGGTTAATGTAGCATTCCTTTAAATTCTATTACTATTGTAGGAGGAGTTTTTGACATCCTTGGAATTTACTCATCACTATAGGATATTTCCGAGGAAGCTTGAATTGTTTGGTAATGGGATTTCTGGGCTTTAGAAAGGTAAGTAAACCACATATAAATTTAGTGTATGTATACACTTATAAATCTTATCTTTTCGCACTTTCGAATTTACCCTCTGATTAATGTCACCTATTTATTTGTGAAGATTATCAATCTTTTTATTAATTTGATTATTCTTTAATTTATTTGTTAAATTATGGTATTTATGTATATAGATGTGTATATTTTGAGTTATTTAATTATTCAATCATGCAGTTGTTTACTATTTTTACAATCTGTCTATTAAATATTTAATTTTGAAATAATTGGATTATTTTGTTTATTTTATTAAAAGGGGATCACGCAAATTTTTGTATTCTTGTTGAATATATCTATGTTTATGATATTTTTGCAACTTATGATATGTTCCATTTTTTTTTTTGAGTTTTATTGATATTATGGACACTAGATATTTTGGATAAAGTTATTGTAGTCTCCAATTAACTATGCACTAGCCTTGTCATTGTTGGCTAAACACTGACCATAATGATATGAAACTCTTATAAGAGATTATAGTTTCACACCGTGCTGTTGGTTAAAGAGTAACTATTTCTTACAATCTAACTCGGATCACCAATGGTAAATAAATCAACTTTGAACCTTTAACTCGGGTCATTGAGTTTAAACAAATAACATCTGATGTTTTTGTTTTAGCCAAGTGAATTGGGAGGCATAGACTTTGATTATTTGATAAATTATGTTATGTTGAATTACTTTGTTTCTGAATTGTATTTTGATTGCCATTGTAATTCGTTTTATTATTGGTATTTAAATTCTGAATTATTGATATTTTACATGATCCTAATATTTTTAGTGGTTACTTACTAGGCTGTCAAGCTTATAAATTTTATTTTAATTTTTTTTTATTTCAGGAGTAGGGTTTAGTGAGGCTAGCTTAGCGTGGCTCGTTGAGCTAAGTGGCTTCTAGTTAGCAAGTTAATAATGTTCTGCAGTTTGGTTTTTTATAGACCTAGAACCTACATATGAATAATTGTATCTTAAACCTTAGTGTTTCAAAATATTTTTATTATGAAGTTTTTAGCATTTCTGTTTATGAAATTTGTGGCTTTTTTTTAGATTAGACAACTTATTCTAAGACATGTACTGAGGCCTTGTATGCCTTCTTCTTTTTGGCCTTGTAGGTATGTGGCCATTTGTTGATGCTCAGGGCTTGGGGAGTGACAATCTTACCCCCAAATGTTTTATATTCTCTACTCTATTAGTGTTGTGGTTCTTATTCTTCTTCTTCTTCTTCTTCATTTGAGTCAAGTCAAACATCCAATTCTTATTGAGAGTTATTCAAAAGTTTTGTTATTCGTATTTTGTTTGTTTGATTTCCCTATTTAGACAAGGGAGTTAAATGTGATATTATTATTCATATTTAAGATAAAATATATTGATTTTGCTATAAGTTTACATATTTGATTTAATCATGACCATGGTATGATAATTCAAACTCTTCATTCAAAGGAATGTGAACAATGATAAATCAAATAAATCATGAAAACTTTTTCAAACTTCTCTATCTCTGCCAATTGATGAAGCTCCTTCTTCAACTCCTCTAATAGCGCTTGAGAGAGGTAATTAATTTACTCTGAATCTCTTTGAGTAGTTTCCATAAGCTCTAGAATCTATGATTAACCTCCCTAAGCTTTGATAACTAAACTCCAAATTATCTCTTTAAAACCTAGCCAAAAATATCCTTTAAAACACTAGTATTGTCAATGTTATAGTCGAAAATCTATGCCAAGCATGGGCTTTTGTTATAAAAATGTAATACCGAACAGAGCAGGATCGCAACAAAGAAATAAAAATAATGCTAAAAAGATAAACTAAACACAAATATTACATGGAACCCCCCTAAATAATTAGTATAAAAACCACCGGCAAGGATAGAAGATTTTACTAAGATGAAAAATTTTGGCGTTACAATCTCTTAAAATACTAACTCTTAGGAGAAAAATACTAACTCTTAAAATTTAATTTTCTCTCACCTTCTCATTTTTTTTCCTCACTCACTTTATTTTTCAATTGGTGCAATGAGAGCTTCATTCATCATGGTTATTTTAGGAAAGAGTTGGAGGATTAACCATTGATTTACCCACCTAATATTAGTTTAATCTTACTCATATTTCTCACATGCACCGGTTTGTGAGCCATTCTTTTTGACCATGAGCCATAATTGTTGGCTTAAAATTTTTCCCACTTGAAGATTTGATTGAAAGTCAATTAGGTTTTCATGTCATTCTTTTTTCCTTGCCACTCGATGTTGCTTACGTCTCTGTCAAGCGACAGGAGGATTGACACCATATGAATCTATCAGTGTTGATTACTTACTTTTGTCATGGAGTCTTCATGGTGGTCCTTGGTATGAATCTTTTGCATGCCCACAGTTCCTTTTTTTATTTTCTCATGAATGAAGTGGTGCTGTACTCTAATATGTTTTGTCTTTGTATGAAATGCTGGATTCCTTACAAGATGCAATGCACTTTGGTTATCACAATATAAAATAATATTTTCCTGTTTGTGGGGAGTTCCTCCAACACCATTTTCAATCACATTTCTCCCTTACTGGCTTGTGTAGCTACCAAATATTTTACATCTGTTGTTAATATTGCCATGATCGACTATAGTTTGGAAACCCAGCTCACAGCACCTCCTATTAGTGTGAACACATATACTATAGTGTATTTGCTTTTATCTTGATCCACCGACAATAAAATCTAATCACCCATAACTTAATGCAACATCTAAGGTTCCCTTTACATATTTGAGGATCCTCTTGACAACATTCCAATGTTCTTGACCTTGATTCCCCATGTACCAACTAACCATTCCCACTGTATGTGAATGTTTGGTCTTGTATAGATCATAGTGAACATTAGGCTTCCCACTACTGATGCATACAATACTCGAGATATCTTCATCCTCTCTTCTTCATTTCTAGGACACATACTTGAGGATGGCTTGAAATTAACAGGAAGTGGAAAAGAAATTGGCTTACAGTCTTACATGTTGAAGCGCCGCAAGATCTTCTTTAGATAATTCTTTTGAGAAAACAAAATCTTCCTATTATTTCTATTTCTGTAAATTTGCATCCTTAGAATCTTGTTTTCAAGTCCCAAGACCTTCACTTCAAATTCTCTAGCCAATTGTGCCTTCAACTCCTGGATACAATCTTTGTTGGGGCCTGCTACCAACATGTCATCAACATACAACAACAAGAAGACAAAATCTTCTTCTTCAAATCTCTTGACATATGCACAAGGATCCATATTGAATCTATTGTATCCAAGGCTCATGATGAAGGAATCAAATCTCTTATACCATATAGATATTTGTTCAACCTGCAAACTAATTTCTCTTTATTTTTTTCTTCAAATCCTTTTGGTTGGAGCATATAAATTTCTTCTTCAAGATCTCCATGAAGAATGCAGTTATTACATCGAGTTGCTCAAGCTGAAAGTCAAATGTAGTAAACATCGCCAAAACTACTTGGACCGTTGTGATTCGAACCACTGGTTAAAATATTTTATTGAAGTTAATTCATTCTTTCTGGGTATATATTTTTACCACCAATCTAGCACGATAATGATCTACTTGATCATCGCTATTGCGCTTGATCTTGTAGACCCATTTATTGCTAATGGTTTTTTTTGCCTTTGTGATAGTGATACCGGTTCTTTTTTATGTCCTATTTTTATGAAGAGCTTCAATTTCTTCTTGCATTGGTACCATCCATTGAGATGCATATGATTTATTCAGTGCTTCTTGAAGAATTAATGACTCTCCATCTTTAGTTAGAAGATAGTATGCAATATTACCCTCCATAATGTAGTCAGAATGCCAACTTGGTATCTTTCTTGTACAAGTCGACCATTGAACTTCTGGAACTTCAGATTCAGCTTGCTCTTGTACTTCATGCTCTGGTGTAGCTTCAACTTATTTTGTACTTGTACTGTGGTATTCTCTGTGTTTTCTTTTGAAGTACTTTCACCATTTGGTTGCTATTGTTCTTTATCTTCTATCACCATATCCTAAGAACATACATTTTCTTTATTTTGGATCTAGCTTTATAGTTTCTTGGGTATTATACATTACATACATAGGACTTCCAAATATATGAAGGTTTGAATAGTCAACTGGCTTACCAGTCCACATCTTCATCGGTGTCATAAACTCGAATATAGTTGATGGAGCTCGATTTATAACATAACAGGTGGTGTTAACTGCTTCTGCCAAAACTTCTTATCTAGGCCTATAGCTCCAATCATTGCTCTTATTCTTTCCAACATAGTCCAAAACATCCGCTCTGCCACTCCATTTAGTTGAGGAGTGTATGCTACAGTGAACTGCCTTTTTATGCCTTCTTACGTGAAAAATGTATCAATTTTTTTGCCAATGTATTCTCCTCCATTGTATGTCCTTACACTCTTAGTTTTCTTACCAGATTCAAGTTCCACTCCTGCTATTTAAAATTTGAAGACTTGAAAGACATCTATATTCCTTTTGATAGGATACAACAAACATCTCCTGGAATAGTCATCAATGGATGACACAAGGTAATTTGCTTATGTTAGGGACTAACTAGTGCTTGATATACATCAGAGTGAACCAATTCTAGAATTGCTTTACGTCTAGAATTAGAAGTGTTAAACTTCAATCGATACTATTTACTCATAATGTAATGCTTTTAAAAGGGTAATGTTACCTTTGTGAGACCTTGAAGTAAATTTCTCTCTACAAGTATCTTCATTCCTTGCTTCGACATGTATCCAAGTTTCCTGTGCCATGTCATTTTGCATCTTTCACTTGGATAACTTGTGACAACTAAGGCTTCTCCTTTTCGCAAAGTTTCTCCCTTCAGCATGTATACATTTTGCAAGTATTTTTTTTCCTATCATATATGCAAGCGCACCTTAAGTTACCTTCATGGTCTTGTTCTGGATTTCAATATTGCAACCAAGATCATCAAGTTTCCCTATAGACAATAAGTTCTTCTTCAGGCCCTCCATATGTCTGACTTCTTGAATAGTCTGAACCTTGCCATCATACATCTTCAGTTTGATAGTACCAATGGCAACAATCTTTAGAGCTTGATTATTATAGCTATGCATAAATCCCTCAGAGATAGATTTATAACAATGGAACCATTCTCTTCTAGAGGTCATGTGAGAAGTAGCTACTGAATCAAGAAGCCACACATCAACAAATCTTTTCCCTATATTTGATGTTGCTTCACACACTATGGTATCTCCATCTTTTGAAGTGTTTGCAACATTTTCTTGAGGATTGAAATCCTTTTTATTTAGATTCCAACAATCTTTCATCAAATAACCTTTCTTACCAAAGTGATAGCACTTGAAAGTCTTCTTACTCCTTCATTTTGATCTGCCATGATTGTAGCTCCCACTGGGGCCACGTTCTATTGGTCTTCTTCTCATCATTATCAAGGCCTCCGCTTGTTGTGAACTTAGCAAACTATCTTGTTCTTGCATTGATTCTCTTCCTCCAGAATTGCAGCTACAATGTGGTCTAAGACTAGAATGTCTGTGGGGACATTGCTTGTTAAGTTAATGATGAGTTGATTATAAAAATCTTGTAAACTTTGGAGTATAGTTCTGTACATTCACCTAACTCAATTTTATGTCCCAGTTATGTGAGGTGGGAAAATACTGTATTCATTGTGTTCAAGTGCTCTGTTACTGAATTAGATTCTGCCATACGCAAAGTAAAGAGTTTACTCTTAAGGAAAATCTTGTTGTGGAGTGACTTGGCCTCGTACAACTTAATGAGATCATCCAAGAACTCCTTCACCATCTTTTTCTCTGTAATGCTTGATAGAACTCCATCAACAAGTACCAAATGAAGATTTGCAATTGTATTCCCATCCATCTCATTCCACTGGTCATCTTTAACCTTAGTTGGCCTTTCACTAATGGCCACTAAGCAGCTATCTTTCCTTAGATTACCTTCTTTTTTTAGCTTCTATAGTAAGAAATTACTCTCACTGATTTTTCAAACTCGTATTTTGCCACCATTGTTTCTATTACAAATTGCTTCAAGTGTAACAACCGGTTCTTTGAAATTGTGAATGATAATCTAACTAATTTTTGACACTAGTTGTCTATATATTCCTTTGCTTGATGTTTATATAAAAAATATAACATATGTCCTAATAGAACCCAAATCCAAATTCATATATATATATATCTTAATCATGGATATATTTGGAATTTAAATTTAAATGTCCTAATCTTAAGTGATTTTGGATAAATTATTTGTTGTCTTGGATTAGAATAAAAATCCAGAGGCAAATTAAAAAAAAATGCAAATTACAAAATTACCCCTGAGAAGAATTTATCTCAAGATATAAATGCAAATTATGAAATTGCCCCTGAGAATTTATCTCGAGACATAGATGCAAATTATAAGATTGCCCTTGAGAACACAGATCTCGAGGCAATCTCAAATCTTAGGATAGCTCAAATACGCATCCTGAGGCAATCTTAAATTTCATATAGCCTGAGAACAAATCTCGAGGCAACCTGAGAAAGTGTAAATCTCAAAGCACCCAAACATGTATCCCAAGGCAAATTTAATTTTATTAATTTAATTAAATTTTGAAAATTTAATTTAAATTTTAAAATTTGATTTTATCCTCTCTAAAATTTAATTAAAATTTTAACTAAGATCTTATCCAATTCTTCTGACTTGGTCCGTGGAAGGTTATGATTTTGCGGGAGGGGTTAGGATTAGGATAAGGACGGACAAAGCTTTTAAATGGAGCTTTTAAGATGAGGACGAAGGGACGAAACAAAAAAAATGAGGGAGGAAAAAAAGAAGAAAAAGAGAGAAGATTTGAAAGGGAAAAAAAAAGGCCAGAAAGAAGGATGAACGAAGAGAAGAGAAAAAAACAAGAAAAGGAAGACGAAAAAAGAAGGATGAAACTTGCGAAGAAGAAGCCCATCGCTGGAAAGGCAATGAAGAGAAGGAAGAAGAAGAAAAAAAAAGAGGCCGATGGCGTTGCCGCTATCACCGTTGCCACCACTGTCTTAGTTTCCATCGTCATTGCCAAAACCCCTATTGCTGCCGCTGCCGGAGATAGCAGTAACAACATTTCTCCATCAAAGAAAAAGAAGAAAAGAAGAGAGAAGAAGGGCAAGGTACCGATAGCTTGTCTTGACACCTACATATATATCTTTAAGAATAATATAAAAAAAAGAAGAAAGAGAGCTTGTTGCCGCTTGCTGCTAATACTGTCGCTGCTAATGCTCGCTGTCGCCACCGTTGTTGATGCCCGTCGATGCTATACCATCATTACCGTTGTTGCTGTCGTTGTTGTTGCATCTGCTTGTTGACATTGCTGCTGATCCCTAATGTTATTGCTACCGTTGCTACTTTCTGTTACATTATCCCCTGTCAGCATCGTTACCTATCGACGTTACTACTTGGTATCGTTGATGCTGTTGTCACCATCGCCGCTTGCTGTCGTAGTGTTGTCAATATGGTTGTTACTACTGCTATTGACAACATTGCATGATGTTGCTACTGCTATTGTCTGATGCCATTGTTCTCAACATAGACTTCCTCCAATATTTCTCCATTTAGGAAAGCAGATTTGACGTCGAATTGGTACACCGACCACCTCCTTTGTGCAGCTAACACAAGAAGAAACCTCACTGTTTCCATTCTTGCGACTGGAGCATAGATCTCATTATAATCAATACCAGCTTCTTGAGTATACCCTTTTGCCACTAGTCGAGCTTTATGCCTTTGTATCCTCCTATCTGAATGATACTTTGTCTTGTAAACCTATTTCAGCTGCACAACCTTCTTAGCAAATGGAAGATCCACCAATTCCCAGGTATCATTTCGATTAATAGCATCTAGCTTTTCTCTCATGGCATCCCTCCAAACTTCCTTTTTGACTGCATCTTCATACAAGAAAGGATCTGCAACATTTAGAGCAAATATGCAGCTCTCGTAGATCTCCTCCAATGATTTAATCTTCTTTGCAGGCGATTTTTCACCTAAGGAGGATTTACCACCAATGCTTTCCCTTATAGTTTCTTCAGTTTGAGTTGATTCACTGATTGCTGATGACTCCAACTCTTCATTAGTTTTATCACATGACCCATCAAGATCTTCTGATGCATCTTCATACACGATCAGTGGAGCAGCTTCAGCATTTCCTCTCCAGTTCTAATTCTAACCCAGAACTTCACTGAATGTTACATCCCTGCTTACAATTACCTTGGAATCAAGGCAATACCCAATAAAAATACACTTCACAGACTTTGTACCAAGCTGTTGTCTATTGTCCGAAGGAATTAATGAATATGCAATGCATCCAAATAGCCGTAAATGACTCACCTTGGGCTTGTATCCATGTCAAGCTTCATAGAGAGTTATACTCTTCAAGGCACTGGTTGGGATAATGTTGATAATATACACTGCTGCATTCACAGCTTCCCCCCAAAAAGTATTTGGCAACCCTCTCTCCTTCATCATTGATCTAGCTATATCCATGATGGTTCGATTCTTCCTTTCTGAGACCCCAATTAGTTAAGACGAATATGGAGCAGTGAGCTGCTTTATAATGCCGTGCTTCTCACAGAACGAGTTAAACTTATTGCTTGTGAATTCACCACCTCTATCGGTGCACAGTACTTTGATTTTGAACTCAGACTGATTCTCCACCATCTGCTTGAATTTTTGAAAAATTTCACAAGCTTCTGATTTGTGTTTCAAACAGTATATCCAACACATGCATGTATGGTCATCTACAAACAACAAATAGTATTTGTTTCCTCCCAAAGAGATAGTTTGCATGGGTCCACAGATATCCGCATGAATTAGCTGCAGAGAATGTTGAGCATTTCCAGAAGTTTTAGATTGAAATGGCTTCCTTACTTGTTTCTCCATCACACATGTCTCACAATGATACTGTTTGATGATATTAGGCAAACCAGTCACCATTTCATTACTCTTCATGCTCCTCAATGACTCAAAATTTAGATGGCCAAGCCGCAAGTGCCATAGCTTGACATTCTCCTTCACATTCATTGCCACATTTACTCTCCAAACCCTGGAGACATCAAGAGGAAACATGTTATTCTTAGTTTTAGATATGCTCACCAGCTCGGCCCCAGTCTTTTCATCCTGAATTACACATGAATTCTCAATAAACCTCACGGCATGTCCACAGGCCAGCAGCTGCCCAACATTCAGAAGGTTGTGCACTAGTCTTGGGACATATTGAACATTATGTAGAAGCTTAGTTCTTCCTTTTGAGGGTGTAAGAGATACTGTTCCCTTTCCTTGGACTTGTATGTCCTTGTCATCTCCCAATCTCACATTAATTCTTTGAGTTTCATCAAGATTACTGAACAGCTCCCTGGTGCCAGTCATGTGGTTAGAGCAACCACTGTCAACTATCCACATTGTTGTATTTCTTTTTTCATCTTCACATTGAGCCATAAATAGATTGCTCACATCCTTCTCCTTAGCAACCATTGTTGACTCTTTCTCGCCATTTTTATCTTTGTACTAGCAATCCATCTTCATATGCCCAAATTTCTTGCATATGTGACATTGCACATTACCTCTATAACTTCTTTGGTCTTCTTGTTGCTGTCTATTCTCTGTTGATCGACCTCTTCCTCTTCCTCGAAATCTCCCACGAGAGTAACATTTTCCACGACCTCTGGAGACACACTTCAACTTGTCTCTAACTCCCACTACTTGAACTTTGACATGGAAAGCCTTCTCTTCTTTCCCAACTTGATCATCGGCCTGTCTTAGCAGCCTAGCTTCGTGAGTGATCAGAGATCCACTCACATCCTCCATGGTGAGCTTTGTGAGGTCCTTGGACTCTTCAATGGTAGTGATAACATGGTTGAACTTGGGTCCCAAGCTTCTTAACAACTTCCCAACAACCATAGCTTCTGAGATAGTATCTCCTAAGCTCTTCATCTGGTTCCCAAGGTCCACAACCCTTGTGATATAATTTTAAACTATTTCTGTGTTTTTAATCTTGAGATTCTCGAAGTCTTGCCTCAGTATTTGAAGCTTGACCGCCACTACCTTGGGATTGCCATGAACCACCTTCTTCAAAGTAACCCATGCCTCATTTGCTGTGTTTGCAGAGGCAATTCGGGTAAGCATGGGCCGAGAAAGGGCTTCCTGTATGAAGAACAACGCCTTGGCATCCTTCTTCTTGTTCTCCCTCATCTTAGCTTCATCTTCTTTCTCCGAGAAACCCTTCTCCACAAGCTGCCAGAGATCCTGCGATCTAAACAGGGTCTTCATCATGAGACACCAAAGATCATAGTCTTCACCATCAAAAATAGGTACAGCTGGTCCCGAAACTCTAGTGGATTGGTTGTTTCTTGATGCCATTGCTATAGACAATTGCCAGCTCTGATACCACTATTAGAGAAGTAGGATCTGTCAAAGTTCATTGACCAAAAGGATACAGTATTTGAAAGAAGAAGAGAAAACATAGAAGAACAACAGGAGCACTGGTTTTGAGAATAGATTTTCTGGATCAACTTCTACTGGCCAGCCCACACTCCATTAAGTAGCAAAATAATAAAAAGTACAACATCATTATACTAGAGTTCCAAGACATCCCAAAAGAAATCTTTTACCTTAACCTAGTACAATAAATTAAACCTAAGATGCATGACCAGACATAAAGGAGGTATTGTCCCCATTCACCAATTGGTTGACATAAAGAAGGAGAATATAATAATGTAATCAGGCTCAGTGGAGATTTCCGGCGTCCATTGTCCCCATTCATAGTTGAAAAGTCAACATCATCTTCAACTGACATCTTTCAAACATTTCTCAACAACCAAGCCCTACACAGCTGAGTTCTGTGAGTTGAATCCTTGTGTTGATAACTTAGAAATGTATCTGCAGGAAAAAGGTATCCCAGTAGATATTGTTTGCTATTTGTAGCACCTGCAGCTATGTTTCGAGACAGAAGAGAAAGCAAGAACCCTTCTACACAATGTATCTACACTCCTAAAACCAGGGGGATACTTTTTCGAACCTACCATTAACTCATCAGCCATATGGACAAAATACCAAAAAAATGTTGAAGCCTCGCATAACAAGGGAATTGTTTTAATTTGAAGCCAACCATGGTCCCCAGCTTGATTAGGTGGTTTGGAATATGTGGAGATATCAAATTTAAAAATGATAACAGGAATGCTCCATGGTTATGGTCTGAATTTTGTATGTGACATTTGTATTCCAGAAGCCAGGCCCTGACATTGTTCCCCCAGGAAATCCCATTCAAGATGAACATGACTAGATGGCAAGTAGTTGGAGGCAACATGGATCATCTTTGCATGAAGGTAGAACTGGACACATATAGGTAGGACTGGACAAAGGGATATTGGGTCCTGGCCCACCAGATCTACGTTTTTTAAGAACCCTTTTGAGTTGGTTTGAAAATTGATAAACAATATGGTCATGTAGTGTGGGTCATGGTTCACATGAAAATTGATAAACTATATGGCCGTTGTTGAATACATATCATGTGAGCTTTTAAAATAATTCAATATGGAGGCATTCATTAATGCAATCAAGGTTGCATGAGCCATATTAATATGGTGTGTTAATATATATATATATATATATATATAAATAAATAAATGAAAATGATGAAAAGCATGCTATAGTCTCATGACATGCATAAAAAAAATAAAAAATAAAAATAAAATAAAAGGCATGGGCCCATCATTAAAAAAATATATTTGAATGATGAGAAGCATGCATACATGCATGGCAAAAAATTAAAAAAAATAATGAGAAGCATGCATATGTGCATGACATAAAAAAAATAATAAATAAAAAATGAAATAATGAGAAGCATGCAAAAAAAAAAAAGCATGCATGAAAAATAATAAAAATAATAAAACGAGAAGCATGGATCACTTGTTAAATAAAAAAAATAAAAAAAAAACGAACAAACAAACTTACCATGCACGTGGGATTTCCAAAATGAGGAGCATGCATATTTACGTGCATATAAAAAAATTCAAATAAAAATAAAGAAACATTGAGAATGCAACCAACATTACATCATGCCATGCATGCATGCATTCATGGTTCAGAATTGTTTTGTATTTCCTTTGAAAAACCATACATGATTAGCTTCATCAAGATATCTCATGAGTTTAAGCAGGAGGCTTAATTGATTATAAAAAGGGTTAGCAACGGTGGTAAGTTTGGCTTCATTGTCCTTGAGTCAACATTTAAAAAATATACATACATATATATATATATATATATATATATATATATATATATATATATATATATAAATCATTACCAATGTTTCCAAAACTGGGTAAGGATCCCAATGATCAGTTTGAAATGGTTAATGAGAAGAATGATGGTGATGTCAATTAAATAAGGAAAATATGGTGACTACAATGATACAAACCATGAAAAGGATTATGGGATGTGCAGCAATGAAGAAAAAGAATTAGACAAATACTGATGGCATGCTATTAGCCTCATGCCAACATCTGACACTCATTCCAGAGCAACGACAAAATTACTCGGTCCGAAACAATAACAAAAATGTTCAATTCAAGGAAACAACAGTACATATGATATATATATATATATATATAACAAAACAAAAATCAAAACCAAAGCAACCAAGTCAAGATTCAAAATATGAAGAGAGTCAATATTTGAAAATCCATATAAATCAACAATTGAACTCAGTAGTCTCAAGATATCAGAAGTCAGAGACTCAAAGAGTTTCATAAGTCAAGACCTGAAGGAAGCTTCGCAAGCACGAAAGCTTGATCTTTCCAAGAGTAAAATTATGTAAAAAATCAAGTTGATGATTCCTCAGCATAGAGAATCCACAACTTAAAATCTTAATCAAAATCCAAGATGCAAAATTCAAATATCCAAGATTCAAGTTTCAAACAAATCAACAAATGACCTTGACAACCTCAAGACTACAACGTTGAAGAGTTCACAAGTTGTAAAAAACTTCACAAGCGTGATAGCCGAAGCTTATGGAAAGTCAAACTAATTAAGTTTATGATTCATCAACATAGAGAATCCACAACTTGAAGTACAACTCAAATCTAAGATGCAAAATCAAATGTCCAAGTTTCAAACAAATCAACAAATGAGCTCAACAACCTCAAGGCTAAAGTGTTGAAGAGTTCATAAGTTGCAAAAAGTTTCACAAGCCTAAAAGCTGAAGCTTATGAATAAATCAAATCAAAATTGCAAATTCAAATCTCCAAGACCCAAATGAATCAACAAATGAGCTCAATAGCTTCAAATGTTAAAGGGTTGAAGAGTTCACAAGTTGTAAAAAGTTTCACAATCCTTAAAGCTAAAGCTTATGAAAAGTTAAATCAAGTTCCAAATCAAGTCCAAGATACAAATTCAAATATCCAAGACACAACTTCACAAGTTCCTAAATCATGTTCAAGATGCATATTTCAACCGTTGATGAAGACCAAAAGTGAACAAAAGTCAAAACGCACTTTTCGGTGAAATAGTCAGAAGAAGATGAAATGCTACAATCATTGTTGCGTTAAGATGATCAGATTTCAAATCCCTTTGTACAATTAATGAAGTCAATGAATTCATGTTTATTGAAATGAATAAAATTTATTTGTCACAATTTGTTTACTTATTCATACTTATTTCTTAATCGGAGGTTCATGCAACAATGTCCAGGGTAATTAACATTAGGGGATTTCCCCTAATGGAAGTCAAGAACCCACAATCCCTTGAAATCTACAAAATATTAAAATTTGATTTGTGATCCATGCTTTTTAACCGGTCAATCCTAATTAAAGGCCGGGTGAGAAAAAAGGAGCCCACACTTGAAATTAACTAACTTGTTGAATAGCAAAGGAATTTTGAAACCTAGTAATAGTCAGATATTTCAAGCTTTGTGGTGGTTGTCGATATAAAGAAAGATACGATAAAAAAAAGTGTCACCCTCATCACAATGGTATTTGATATTTAGTTCCAATGAAGTATGGAATGGCCATCTTGAAGATCAAGGATGACAATTAACTTGATTTATTTATGCTGGTGTAAAAATATACTAGTTGAAGTAAATTGCACTTTAAGGCCTAAAAAGTATTGTAAAGTACACAAGTTCATCATGTCAAAAAGAATGCTGAAGATGATTTTGAAGCTGAGAAATCAAATAAGTGGCACTCCCTTGATAACAATATCATTAACATATAACAGGATTAAAACAATTCTTTAGAATTCTTGCAAAAGAACATAGACAAATCATACCAATTCTACACAAAGGAAAAGATAAGAAAGGTGGAGAAAAATTTATCAAACAAAAAATGTGGAGCAATTTCAAACCACAAAGAAACTGCTTTAGCTTGCAAACATCATAAGACAATGTAGAAAGTAACCATGGTGGTGGAGTCATATAAATATCTTCATTAAGATATCCACGTTGGAAGGCATCCTTAACATTAATTTATCGTAATGACTAAACCATAGAAGCAGCAATAGCTAGGCCAAATCTCATTGTTGACATCTTTTCTAATGGCAAATGTTTCCTCATAGTCCACTCCATACTCTTCTCGATTATCGAGTGCTACCAACCTTGCTTTATATTTGTCATGTGTGCCTCAGCCCATAGTTTAATGGAGTCTACCTACTTGCAACCAATGGCCCTAATATTAGTAAGACAAGTAACAATATCCCAAGTATGATTTTCCCAAGGAGCCTAAACTTCTTGCATAGCTTTTACACAACATGCATACTTATCTTCTCGAGAATAAGAAGTATAACTCTAGTATTAGCTAAAATAGTAAAAAAAAAACTATATTGATCAGAGGATGAATAATATGAGAAGATCTTCAAAGAGCCATTAGAGCAAGTACTAGAACACAGTAGGAGGCTATCTTTGCTAAAAGTGTTATGCCCCAAACTCCACCTACAGGCTTGGAGCGTTGATAAACGGCTGCACACCCACAATGTAGAACATAGTAGGTTCGCAAGACCTCAAAACAATTTTCAAAGTAGAAAACACAATCTAACAAAACTACAAATTTTGGATGGTAAAAACTATAGAGTTTTAAATAACAAGATTTCCAAAACACAAAGCTTAGAGTTTAAAATATATACAAAAATAAGAACTTAAACTACACTAGGGTATGTCTGTTGTTTGACAGTCCTATTAATATATTATACTCTTGATCTAAAAAAATAATTAACAACCAAATTACAAGCTTGTCAGCTCAGTAAGTAATCACTGATAATAACAGGATCGTGTAGAATTTCAGAAAAAAATTTGAAATCAAATACAACCATTTAATGTAGTATAACATTTCAATAATATAATTTAAAAAATTAAAGCAATTCAACAAAAATACAATTTATCACAGTAAAAAAGTATGATACCTAATTTTAATATGACAAAAATGAAATATCAGAGTTCATTTATTTATTCTCAGGTGGCCCTAGTCAGAATTTTAGAGGACATTTATTTGTTTACTCTTGGTGACCGGAGACAAAATATTAGAGGTTGTTATTCTTTACAGATGGAACAGTTTAAACTATAGTCTCTTAGCAGAGTTTTATGTCGACATGATTAGTGTTTAACCCCAATGACAGGGTTATTGTATACTTAATTTGGAGAATACAAATAGTTATAAGAAAATATCTAGTGTCCAATACATCAATAAAACACCAAAATCAAATCTATCATAGGTTGCAAAAATAACATATACATATATTTCCAAAATATAATTAAAAAATTCCCAAACCTTCATTGAAGCAAGAATACATAAAATTTTCGTATGATCCTGGTTTCAGTGAAATAAAATAATGCAATTATTTCAAAATTAAGTGTTTAACAAAAATAACTTGTAAAATAAAAAATAATTGATTTATATATATATAATAATAATCAGAACCTTAATAAATGACTTAAAGAATGATTAAATGAATAAATAACTAATGCATAACTATGAAAAAAAAGTAAGATCAATTTAACCGGTAATTTCAGAAGCCTAGAAAACTAAAATTTATGTGTATACATATACTAGAATTTATATGTGGTTTCAGTGGTGCAGCCAGAAATTATATGATAGGGGGGGTGAATTGTACAAGACAAAATTCAATTAATAAAATTTTTACAATTTGTTAAATTTATTCCAATGTTAATTGATAATTTAGTTTATAAAAATTAAGTGTTAAACAATATTTTTTAAAAATTTTGCTAATAATATAATTTTATATATTATATAAATTACTTTGTAAAAAACCGAAACCAACGATCTTGTGCACCCTGCTATATATATCTATAGAGAGAGAGAGAGAGAGAGAGAGAGAGAGAGAAAGAGAAGTAAAAGGGAGAATGGGGTCGGCCGGCGACAGGGGGCGGCCGGCCCGCCTCTCCCTTCGCCCTTGGTCATGGGACATATGTCACAACCTTAACCTAGTTTACCGCAGAACTGCTTGCCTCGAACTTATTCACTTCAGCCTGATGATAAGATCTTAACTCTCCATTCTTCAAACTAGATTTCCCTCCTTGCAAACACTTAATTTAACTAACATTCAGATATATACAAACTTAAATAAACACACAATTGAAAACATTAAGGTGCCGTTAGTTTGGTTGTAATTCTAATTGCTCGGGATTTCTAGTTACAATATAATTGAAAATACTTGGTTTTTAAAATACAGTATAATCAAATCTTGTTTGGTTGGATATAACTGGAATTAATATATTATAAGATTTTATGTTTGTTTGGAAGTATTTGTAAATCTGGAATTGGAAAACACATGTTTGTTTGGATGCATTTTGAGGGTATGGTTACGCATGGTAAGATTACCCCCATACTTTATTATATATCAATTTTTTATGATATACTAATTATTTTATTAATTGTTAACTTTAGTTTTTAATTTATTTATGTTAATTATTATTATATTTAAAATGTTATCTTTAATAATTAGTAATAATAAATTAAATTAATTATTAATTTAATTAATAATTAAATTATCAATCAATTTCATGTGAATTAATTTAATTAATTCATTGTCAATTTAAACTGTTCAATACCAGTGCAAAGGATAAGATTTCATTAAATAATTAAATAATACATTTTTTGAATGGGAGATAGTAACCCTGACATCAGGGTTGCTAACTCCGATGCTAGGTTATTAAACCCTCCCCCAGATTTTTTTTTAAGTTTTTTTGTCCCTGGTAATTTACAATATTATCCTAGTTATATTAATTTACAATTAAATTTTGTGAAATAGATGATATTTCTTATTTAAATTGTATGGTAAAAAGTATTTCTTATTTTAGGTTAAAATAAATTAATTTTTAAGCAGAATATTAAATAAGTGGTAAAAAAATTTGATTTAAAAAAATCTTTGATAATTCAAAATCTTTTAAAATAAAATTTTAAAATTAGTTAACATTTGAATTAAAAACAATAAATACTAGAGTAAATTTTTGAGAGCTAATAATAATAATCTTAATAAAATGATAAACTCGTTTGAGTATACATATTATCTTATTTACTTTATCTATTTGATTTTTTTGGAAATCGTGAATCCCTCATGTGTTCATCACGTGGGGCATTCCATCTTCATTAAAGTGCTGAGGATTTTGTTTTACCGTCATTTTGACTGTGAAATAAAATCCTTCATTCGAGGGATTTCAAAAGCATTTGGAAAAGAGAATACTTTTAAACAAACAGTGAATTTCAAAAAGGTATGGATTTAGGGTTACAAGGAACTCCAAATGCTTTGAAACAAACACACCCTAAAACAGATTATTTGTCTTTGATCTCACACTATCTACAGTCATTTCTCAGGGTCTCAACAGCACCAAATCACAACAGCTCTGACACAACCACACTTGCCGTCAATCAACACCAAACAATCTTCCCTTTGATTGAAGGCTGAACAGTCCCAAATCATCTTTGAATTTCCATTGCTTCTGAGTATCTAGAGATTTAGTAAAACCATCTGCAATTTGATCTTTTGACCTGTAGAACACAAACTCTATTTCTTTGTTTGCAACTAGTTGACAAATAGAATGAAATTTTACATCACTTTGTTTTGTTCCACCATGAAGTGTTAGATTTTTTGCAATTGATATGCATGATATGTTATCACAATGAATTGCAATTTGATCTTCCATAAGGATGCCACAATCTTGTAGAATTCTTCTTACCCAAATACCTTGAGAACATGTTGCAGCTAGAGCAATATACTCTGATTCAGTTAAAGACAAAGCCACTACTTCTTGTTTCTTGGACATCTAGGTAATAGTCCCTGATCTTAAATTGAATATCATACCTATTGTGGATTTTTTATCTTCAAGATTACCTCCCCAATCACTATTTGAATACCCGTTAATCTTGTAAATTCCTTGATTGCTATACTAAATACCATAGTCAAAAGTACAAGATAAGTATCTCAACACAAGCTTAGCTGCTCCAAGATGAAATATGGATGGCTTATGCATAAATATGGCTAACAGATTCATAGTAAACTGAATATCAGTTCTTGTTTGTGTACAGTATGATAAGTGCTTGAGTAAACATATTTTTTTATGTGTTTTACATGCATTAAGAATCACTTTCATCATATTTTATGTCTCATAAATTGTATTTAGTGTTCCTTTGTGCAAATAGGGTTGTGAAGGCCTTGAAAGAAGAAAAGGATTCAAGTTAAATTGTGAGTTGGAAAGGCACAAAGGAAGTCACATTTTCATGTCTCTACTTGTGTGAAGACTTCAAGAACCTTCCTAATGATGATTAGATGACGAGAAGCCTCATAGTCTACCACGCGGATGTGTGGCTGTCCACATGGCCTTAAGAGAAGAGTGTTAGAGCCTTGTTTTTGAAGAGCACTGTAGTAAGATACTATAGTAGCAATGTAGTAAAAATGATGTTCAACAGACTGGGTCAAAATTCTAGCCGAGTAGGTGGAAATTGACCCAAGCAGGTCAAGACACGTGACAAGCAAGAGCTGGTTATTATAAATAGCCATTTTGTCCTATTTTTTGCTATCTTTTGTGTGGCTCTTGAGATGTGAGACGGCTAAGGTTTAGAGAGGATGTCTTTGAGGCTTAGGAGACATTTCTTCACCAACTTTGATTAATTCCTCCTCCATCACAGCATTAAGAAACCCACCAGTGAACCTAGCTTTAGAGTGGATTCCATCAAGACATTGAAACTCTCCATCAAGGCCATCAGTTCAGATATAGGAGGTTTTATTTCTATGGCTTTTGTATACTTTCATTCATTGATGGTTTGTTTTGTATATTGCTCCATGGAGAGCTAAACCTTTAGAGGGTATTTGGGCTTGTGAACCCTAGGATTCTAATCTTGTGTGGATTTACTTTATGTTTCTATTTAATCTGAGTTTGGTTTAGTTTCAATCTTGATTGCCTAATGCTTTCTTTCCTTATTGATCTTATGGTTGTTTGGTTTGCATAATTTGTTCACCTTGGTTAGAGAGAGGTCTCCATTAGGGTTAGAACCTCAAGATTTAAGAGGGTTGAGAGGGAGAGTTATGAGATAGTGGAGCACCCTTTTTCTTCTCCGATAAGTGTATTCTATCTCTATATTACCTAAGCTCTAAGCAACCATATATGGTGTGAGGTGTTGAGACTGAGAGATTTCTCCACCTGAACATCGTAGGTGGTTAGGGACCTTTCACCTAGATGTAGGGTTAGGTCTATTCTAAGGACTCGTATACACCCTTTGGAATCCCTAGAGTGCTATGCGGTCATATGTGGCGTGAGGTGTTGAGACTGAGATATTTCTCCACCGGGATCTCGTAGGGGAGTAGTATCGATGATCTGGAGGTAGGATCTGATTATCATTGGATTTCTATAACCTACTCATTCTAGAAACATTTTGCACACCCGGTACCTAATACCTCAATCCTAGGGGAAGCATTGCCCTAATACCCCATTTTTACTGATTGAGATCTTCCTCTATGTTACCCTTGCATATTCATCTTTGGTATTCATTTCTTCACACACTAGATCATCACATTATCCCATTGATCATTAGGCTAGATAGCAGAGAAGCAGTTAGTACTAGTAACCTTGTTCCCTATGGATTCGACTACCCGACCCATTGGGTGCTTTATTAATTCAACACCCGTGCACTTGGGTACACACATGCAAGTGGTGTGTCACAATACAATGATTTCCTAATTAATCTCCTACAATCTATTACATTCACTCCTTCTGCATCTTCATATAATTGTAACTTGTTACTTGGACTTAATGGTGTAGTTATTGCTTTACATTATGTCATTCCATACAATTTCAATAGGTCTTCAACATATTTTTTGAGTCATAAAAATACCACTCTCATCTTGTTTTATTTCCATTCCTAGGAAATAATTCAGCATGCCAAGATCATTCATTTCAAACATAATTGTCATATCTTTTATAAATTCTTCAATCATAACTAATACAAAAAATGTCATCAACATAAACACATACCATAATTTGATCTCCAGTCTTCCAACTTTTCTGATAGAAAGTGTGTTCTGTAACACTCCTGCAAAACCCTTTTGATTGAAGATATGTGTCAAGATTACCATACCAAGCTCTAGGTTCCTATTTCAGGCCATATAATGCTTTGTGTAGTCTATAAACACATTTTTCTTTACCAGGAAACTTAAATCCTCTTGGCTATGAAACAAACACTTCTTCATTAAGCTCACCATTTAAGAATGTAGATTTGACATCTAATTGATATACTCGCCATCTTTTTAAGTAGCTAGTAGTAATAAAATTCTAATCATATCTATCCTTGCCACAAGTGAAAACACTTCTTCATAATCAAGCCCATACTCTTGAGCATATCCTTTTGCAACAAGCCTTCCTTTGAATTTTTGTACTTCTCCATTATGCTTATATTTGGTTTTAAAAATCCATTTAACTCCTATTGCATTCTTTTCAGAAGGCAAATCACACAACTCCCATGTCTTATCCTTCTGAATAGCATTGATTTCATTACACAGAGCATCCTTCAATACTTGATGTTTTTCTGCTTCTTCAAAATCTGTTGGATTTGTTACTGAGAGAGAAAATGTGCAACTTTCATAGATTTCTTTTAAGGTTCTAACCTCCTGTTTTGAAGATTCTCATGGTACATCATGCTAAACTGCAATTCCTAATCCATTATTGCAACCTGTGTCTTAATTTCTTAAAGTTTCAATTGGTAATACATTAAATGGCTCACCTGTTGTTACTAGTTGAGAACTTGCAAAATCAGAAAAACCGCCCTGCAAAACAATTTTTTGAGTCAATGGAATGCTTACATTCCAATCCCATCAACTCTTTTCATCAACCAACACATCTCTTCTTGTTACCACCTTCTCAATTTCAGGAATATAACTCTATGAGCCTTTGCATCCATAATATATCCAATAAAGATACCTTTTTGTGCTCTACTATTAAACTTTTGTATTTTTTGTAAAGGAACATGTACATATGCAATACACCCAAAGACTATCAAATGACTCACCTTGGGCTTCACCTTGAACCAAGCTTTATGTGGAGTTTTATTCCTCACTGTTTTTGTAGGAGAAAGGTTAGATAAATACACTATAGTGACAATAGCTTTTGTTCAGAATTTAATAGGTAAATTGACTACCTTTATTAAAGTTTTTGCCTTTTCTGCTAAACTTCTATTCTTACCCTATGCCACCCTATTCTGCTGTGGGGTATATGGTGCAGTCAATTCATGTTTGATACCCAATTTAGAGCACAATTGTGTGAAATTTCTTGATAAAAACTCTCCTCCTCTATATGTTCTGAGCACTTTCAACTTCTGATTGGTTTGCCTCTCTACAAGAGCCAAGAACTTCTAAAAATACTGAAATACCTCATAATTATTCTTGAAAAAAAGCACCCAACTCATTCTTGAAAAATCATCTACAAACAAGAGGAAATATCTATTTTCACCAAGTGATACCTCTTGCATAGATCGATACACATCTGCATGCACCAATGGAAGCCTCTTCTTAGCCCTCCATGATTTCCCAGACTTGAAAGGAAGTTTGCACATCTTGTCATAAATGCAAGCCTCACAAGGATCAAACTGATTCAATCTAGGCAAACCAGGCACCATGTTATACTGATTCATTATTCTAAAACTGCCATAATGTCAATGTCCAAACTTTTTGTGCCACATTAAAGCTTCCTCCTCACTATCCATAACTTCATTAACTTGATCACTAACCCCAAACTCTACTATAAATAAATTATTTTATTTTTCTGCACTATCAACAAATCCTTTCCAGACCTTGCATCTTAAATAGAACACTGATTCTTTGCAAACATCACAGTAAAACCATTAATAATTAATTATCCTATGCTCAATAAATTATGTTCTAGATGTGGCACATATTTTACATTATGAATCAACTTAATACCTTCATCTTAAAATTTTACTGCTATTGAACCTTTACCTTGAACTTCCATTTCTTTACCATCACCAAGTTTCACTTTGGATCCTTGAAATTCTTCCAATTGACGAAAGAATTATTTTCTTCCTGTCATATGACTAGAATATCCACTGTCTAGCAACCATACTAAATTAGACACTGCCTCGTTATCATGGACCATAAACAATTTGCCAAACCCTTCTAAATTCTATTCACTCCTTGAAGAAGACTTTTTTCTGAACTTTTATTTAGTGACAATGAAACTTGTCATGACCATATCTTCCACAATGAAAACCCTGTAACTGCTGAAAATTACCTCTATTTGATCTTGGACCTATGCCTTGCCTTTCACCACACTGTCTTCCACCAAATTGCCTTGAATTAGTATTGAATTGTTGTTGCTACCTCTGAATATTATTATAGGTACCTTCTCCATCGCCAAAATTGCCTCTGCTTTCACCACAAGGTCTACCTTTTCCTCTCCAATTTTTTCCCCTTCTAGCAAAACCTTTGCCTCTTTCAAAAGAACTTGACCAACCTTCTCCACTTCATCTTTAACCACCACTTCTTATAACAAATTCCCTATCTTCATGTTTTTCAGAAAATTGATTAAATCGTGCCTTATGTGCTTGCAAAGAGCCATTAAACTCATCCAAGGATAGTTTAGAAATATCCTTGGCTTCTTATATTGAAGTCACTGCATGGACAAATTTTGAAGATAATCTTCTCATTACCTTTGAGACAACTTCCTCATCTTTTAGATTAGAAACCATTCCTCTGATTTGATTAACAATAGCCAAAACTTGAGTAATGTACTGCTGAACTGTTTCCTCCTCCTTCATCTGTAGCAAGTCAAATTTTTGTCTCATAGTTTGTTTTTCATTAAAATCATCCTTTATGTACCTTGTTTCTCATTTTTAATGTGCTCCCATGCTTCTTTAGCTGATCAAATCTCATAATTCGATGTAGAGTCATTTCATCAATAGCTTGTTACAGCCTTAGCATCCGCCTTTTCATTCTCCAACACCTTTGCTTTTGGCCCTTCTTTGACTACTTCTTCCTCAATGATCTTCCACAAATTTTGGGACCTGAAAAATGTCTTCATTCTGTAACTCCAATGCTCATAGCCTTCACCCTTAAATATAGGCAATGAAGAAATTGAAATTTTAGATGTAGATGATGAAAAGCTTGAAGCCATAGTCTACTATCCTCAACTTACACTTAACAACAACTAAAAAAAACTTCAATTAACTCAATTCACAACTTCACTTCACTGCCTCACATTCAAGGCTTCACTCTAGGCTTCACCTTCTCACAACTACTCAAATCAACACACAACACTTCAAAAAACAAATTCCAAACAACACAAAACATCTTCACTTCACTACACAACAGAAGCTTCAAAGAATTTCATACACAACCTCTAAAACACTCACCTCATAGCTCTGATACCACTGTTGTAAATCAAAGAGCAAGTATAGCTTTAGAAAAAAAAAACCAAAACAAAGCTTTCATTAATTTTAAGAAGAGGATCAGAGAACAACATCAATAGAATCAGAAAACCTCTTTGTATACACTACAGTGACACAAAGCTTTTAAACTAACTTAAAAGGTTAGTGCTGAGTCATGGGACACATGTCACAACCTTAACCTAGTCCACCGCTAAACTGCTTGCCTCGAACTTATTCACATCAGCCTAATGATAAGATCTCAACCCTCCATTCTTCAAATTAGATTTCCCTCCTTACAAACACTTAATTTAACTAACATTCAAATATATACAAACTTGAACAAACACACAACTAAAAACATTAAAACAAAACATTTGTCTTTGATCTTCCACCATCGACGCCATTTCTCAGCATCATAGTAGCGCCAAATCACAACAACTCTGACACAACCACACCTACCATCAATTAACACCAAACAATGATTACCAACAAGATCATAGCAAAAAAAAAAAAAAACTTTTTGAGCAGTGTTATAACCCACAAAAGCACGGCTTATTGATTGAGTTGTAAGCTTGTTGCTCTCATGAGGAGGCAAGTGAACAAATCAAACACATCCAAGTGTTTCAAATCTTTCTCTAAACTTAATCTCCAAGTAATCCAAGTTTAGTAGTCTTCACAATCTTCCAAAATTGATCTTCATTCACCCAAGTTTGCCTCTTGATGATCTTCTCCATATATGATAAGTGTCTTCAAATAGATCCGCCCATAAATTGCTTCTCTCCAATTTAGAGATTGTGTCTTTCATTTGGCTTTGCTTGCACTTCAAGAGAGATCCTCCAAGTTGATAGTCTAGAGAAAAATAGCTCATCTATAGATAGCTTCATATCTTCATGTCATGTCCACATCATCATGAGTTCAGCATAATCATGCTACCTCATCATAGTTGCCACATTTTTGTTGACAGGTGTCAAATGATGGCAACCATAAAGGCTAGTTTTAACAGAGAAGAAGAGGAGAAGAAAAAAATGACTGGAAAAAGAAGAAGGAAGGAGAAAAACTTTAAGGAAAAAAAAGATAGTGATAGAGGAGGAAAAAGAAGAAAAAGGCATAAGGAAAAAACAAAGAAAAGAAAAGAAGGAAAAAGAATAGATCAAGCTAGAAGAAGATTGAGAAAGAGAAGAAGGGAATAAGGATCATCAACAATATCTAGGTTTTCTTTTTCTTTTTTCGTTTCTTGTTTTTTTAGAAAAATCTATAAGCATATATGGGCCATGTGATATAATCTGTTTGAATTATATGATTTGATCTACTGGATTTATTACTTCGGAGAACATAGAGTTTTCTTTTTTTCCTACAGAGGTAGGATATGTCATGTGATTTGATCATGCCTATGTGAAATCAGAATGTGACATGTAATCTGACTAGCTTGATTTATTAATTGGGGAATGTAGCATTTGTTTTTAGACAAGTGTAATCTACATTTGGTGAGATTGAGGTGGATTATGATTATGATCCCTTTGTTTTTACTCAAAGAAAATCAAGAATGACGAGATGTGGTGAATAGAGAAATGTTCAAGTATGTTTTTGCAAAATGTGAAAAAAATGAAATAATGAAAAAGGTTGGGTTTATTTGCAGAATTTATACAGAAATGTGTAACTGTGAATAGTCCATAGGCTTTGTTGCAAAATTTGCTAAAATATATATAAATGTACAAAAATTTGGGTTTATTTTGCAAAATTTATGGAGAAATGTGAAAATGAAATATTTTGAGGACACATGCAAAATTATGAAAAATTGTGAAAATGTGAAAAATGCAAGTGTTTATGTGCAAACGTAATGAACAATGTGAAAATAAGGAAATTTAAAAATTTATTTTCAAAATTGCAAAAACCGGAGCTTTTATTTCCTGATCCAAATCCTCAATGGAGCTTTTAAATAAGAGATAAGAGAAATTGTTCATATCATCCCTCTAACTTTGTCAAAAAATCTCTAAACTATCTCATATCCCCAAAAAGTTCTTCCTCTTTTGATACAATATGATAGCTTATTTTTCAGTAATTTTGTCAGAAATGCCCTTAGCGATTTTAAACGAAAACACAAAATAGTAAACAACAAACTAATATATTAAACATCAACAACAAATATTAAATAAAAACGTTACATTTTAAATGAAAACTTGTGTAGGTACACACAAACATACAATGTTAAATAAAAAATATAATTAATAAACGAAAAGTATATTTTGTAAGCTGGGCAAAATTGAATTTTTTAAATAAAATAAACTGATGCAGAGATTGAAAAATAGATAAATATAAAAAGAGGGACTGCAGAATAAATTGAAATGTAAAAAAAAATACAATGGATATTTGAAAAATTACAAATATTAATAAATGATTTTTTTAAAATAATTTGCCATTCCATTTATTACCAACCACTACTTACAGTAATGATCATAAGACGGCTTTTTTTTTAAAATAATGCACTTTTTTTATTTAATTACAAAAATAGGTTTTTTTTAAATATTAACGGAATTAGGTAAAACGGGATCATTGATCATGTTTTCTTTTGTCTTTTGAAAGCGAGATTTTAGACTCGAAAACGGGATCATTGATCCCTGCTTTTCCAATATATTATTTTTTTAAATTTTATATAAAATTTTATTTTAACTTTTTAAATGTCTTTAATTACAACAGTATAATTGCCATATAAGTCCCCCAGAATTGTGTACTTTCGCTTTTTAGTCCTCTGTAATACTTTTAGGTACATTTAAGTTCTTCATATTCGATCGAATCGGACTTTCGAGTCCGAGGCATAGATGGCATTATCTTCGCCTGTCTTTTTGAGTCTCGTATGGTTTTAAATATTTGTCGTTAGTAGACACTAAGTCCCTCAGATTGATCGAGTTGACTTTTAGTCCCCTATTTCGTGAATAAAAAAGTCGATTTCTGCGCTAGGTCCACTAAGTCCTCATATTTGATCGATTTCGGGACTTTTTTAGTCCCCACTTCATAATAAAAAGTCACATCGTCAGCAAAAAGAAACTCAGAAAAGTTAACGCCATCTACGCCACTGTGACTAAAAAGCCTCAACTCGATCAAATATGAGTGACTTAAATGTACTCTAAAAGTATTACAAGTGACTAAAAAGGGCAAAGTAGCACAGTGGACTCGGATTTCGTGAATTAAACCTCTATAATTTTTAATTATGCACCTTAACCCCTCACTTTTTTTATTATTATTTAAATAATTTATTTGTGTCTTGATGCGAAATATGCCCCAAAACAGGTTTCATTTGAAGTGAGTGCCACTTTTACATGATTTCACAAAAGCTGGAAGATATATTTGGGGATCAGTATACCTAGCTACCTTATACAAGTTTATGTGTCGTGCATGTAACAAAGACATGAAGAATATTAATGAATTATTTGATATCACTCCAATTATGGTCATGGTATAGAATTTCAAACATATAAATGCGTTATTTCCCCTAGCCGGCAGGTGGTTTTTTTTTAAATAATGTAATTTTTTATTTAATTACAAAAATATGTATATTTTAAATTATTTACGAGTTTAGGTAAAACGGAAAGTAGGTATATTTTAATACACGATACAGTAGGGTTCATGCTCTTTATACTGCACTCAGACATAAACTCAGAGTAAGATAGCTAGGTGATGCTAATCTCCCAATAATATCTTCCAAACTTCGCGAAATCCGTAAAAGTCGATAATCACTTTAAAACGAACCTTATTTTGGGATATATTTCGTTTAAAGACACAAATAAATTATTTAAATAATAACAAAAGAAATGAGATGTTAAAGTGCATTAATAATTAAAAATATATATAATTAAAGACATTTAAAAAAATAAAATAAAAATTTATATAAAAATTTTAAAAAAATAATAATATAGTAATGGAAAACGGGATCAATGATCCCGTTTTTCAAAAAGACAAATATTTAAAGAGAAGTTGAAAACGGGATCAATGATCCTGTTTTACCTAATTATGTAAATAATTTTAAAAAAACCTATTTTTGTAATTAAATAAAAAAATTATATTATTAAAAATCCTCATAAGACAGGCTGGAAACACCATGTAAAAGACTTCAGAGTTCAGACTACCCCAAAAAAAAGGGCCTACTAAATTTAAATCATTGTCTCATCCAATCAAACAAAACTGCCCCACTTAATTTGCCCTGCAATTTATTACCAACGTCTGCTTGCAGTCATGATCATAAGACAGGCTGGAAAAACAATGCGAAAGACTTTAAACCACCAAAAAAAGGGCCTACTTAATCTAAATCTTTGTCTCATCCAATCAAACAAAACTGCCCCACTTACCAACGGTTGCTTTCAGTCATGATCATAAGACAGGCTGGAAACACCATGCGAAAGACTTCAAACCACCGAAAAAAGGGCCTACTTACTTTAAATCTTTGTTTCATCGAATCAAACAAATTTTTTTTAAGAAAAGCACCGCCATAGTTCTACTATACTGGTGGAACAACTTAACAATCCTCGCCTCCAACGCATTTACATGTTTGAACTCATTTATTAGGAAAGTCGAGAATTTCAACCCAAAATCTATCTATCGAAAAAATATTAGATATTTTACTGTTAATAATTTCATATTACCATTGTTTACCATTGTTATAGTAAAAATATGATAATTTTTTTAAATAACCATATAATGTATAGTAATTCGAACCAAACCACCACTTCATATTTTAATGCCTCTCCGTCTTTTTAAACAAGCTGACATTAATATGGATATGGATATTAGTCATCTTAGTGTAGATGATGTTATTTCTGTTAATTCTTGGGATACAGGTAAACTAGAAAATGTGTTTGGTAAATGGTAACTATCTTAATTCACTTATTTTTGACTAGGGAAGCATTGACCCACTTGCAAGATGCCATTGGGTCTAGTTTCCTTTATCAAAAAGAACAAGCTTGCTTCAACAATTTATAACTTCCAAATATGTACTAATGATAATCATTCATGTTTATTGGCATAGTATTTTAAAACCATTCAAGTTATAATAGGAGATAGGCTTAAATGGTTCTTAATTAGTATGTGTTTTAGTAATGTAAATAAAGATAAAAAGTAAATTCAAGTTTAAATTAACGAATTTGACCATTTTGATAGTTGTTCTTTCAAACATTTAGATTACAAAATACTAAAATATTACAACTCAAACTACAAATCCCGAATTGATAAAGAAGTAAACCATAAGATAGTTTAGCAAAATTTCTCCTGAATTTAAGCGTTTAAATGGCTCCAGTGCCATTTTAGTTATCAAAATAGCTCTAGGATCATCAAATTAACATCTAGCTAATTTTTTAAAATGTAGAAAAATATGGGGTTTTTGTATTTTAACCTTTTTTTTCCTTTCAACTGACTTGCTGTTAATTTACTAAAAAACAATTATAATTGCTTAAACTTATTATGTCTTAAAAAACCATTTAAAAATATCTTTTAAAAACACATTTATATTTAAATTTTTTTATTATAAAATAGAAAAAAAAATTTACAAATTTTTTAAAACAAGCAGGCCTTTTATTCATGTGCTCAGTGGAAACATAAAGAAAAATAAATAAATAGATGAATAAGTTTAGAATTTAAAAAAGCTTTTAAAGTTAAACACACAAATAAGTTGTAAAAATATATAAAAAATACTTTCAATTTTAATAGTAGTATACTTTACAAATAAATGGGGTTTTAAAAGATTAACATGTTTAAAACATAATAATAATGTTTTAAAAAAATTGGTCCACTTTAATAAGTTTAAAAAAGTGTTAAATATACTTTCTATTAAAAACTAAAACAAACTTGTTTTTAACAATTTTTAAAGGAAAAAAAGAGTTGAAATGCAAAAACGTCACAATTTTTTTTTACATTTTTTCAATGTCCAATTAAACATTGATTTGATGGTTTTAAGACTATTTAGATAATTAAATTTAAAAATAAATCCTAATAGAGAAAACTCCAAATATATAATAATAATAATAATAATAGTTTTTATTTTGAATGTTTATAAAAATACTTATTTCAATCTCAAATAATATTAATATATATTTTTGACACTACCAAGATTTATTAATATTTGGGGTTTCAAAATTTATTAGAAAGATAATAATATATTACAATTTTTTAATGTAACAGAAACTTATTAAAAAAACAAATAGAGTAGAAGAAATATGGGCAAAACAAAAAGATGTGATAAATATTAAGTTTTATGAGGTGCATAGTGCAAATGTTACTCAACCTCATTCCTGACAGAAATACAAAAGCTGAACAAATTAGTAAATTACTTTTTCAGAGATCTTAATTAATTGGAAGTGATTGATGACTATTCGCATTTGCTTTCCCGAATCCCACAGAATGCCTTGACTACACTATCTGCATTTTTACCAGCCTCTGTAAAGCGGAAATGAAACAGTTTGGAAAATTCAAAAGGCTTGTACAATGCTGGGTGTTCTTCTCCTGCTCAGCCTGCTGATATTTTTCATCCTCGTTTCATCCCGTACAATCATATGATGACATTCGTAGGTCATTCTTTGTGTGCTTCATGAGATTGTCATAGTGCTTCTCCACTCCAAACTTCTTCATTATCATCCTATGGATTATTTGATCTAGCTCCATGAGCTTCTCAACATAGCACTGCATCGTCTCACTGCACAATCAATTTACATGAATATTAACAAAATATTATTTGTTATTTGTTTCTATCTTTTCTTCTTAGGATAAAAGTATCTAAGAGAAGGGAAAAACAAGTTCTTCTACACGAACGGTAACTTATCTTGAATTGTTTATACCATTATACCTGCAATATAGCACTGATCTGCAGTTATTGAGCAGTACTATATATGTTTTAAAAGGGAAAACAAAAGTTTCGTCACCTCGTATATATAACACATACCAAAAGTAGGGATGTCCCTGGGGCCACATGAGATTAGTAAAACTATGAAAACCATCAGCAGTAGCATCGAAAATAGCCATACTCTCCATTGGTGCTCCAAAAATCTTTTTATCCAAATATCCAAGGCTGCATGACTTAAGGGGCATTTGGTTGGATGTAATTCTAAATGCAGTGGATTTCTTGTTGCAATGTAATTAAAAATACTTGGTTTTCAAAATACAGTGCAGTCAAATCTTGTGTTTGGTTGGATGTAACTAAAATTACTGTATCATAAAATTTTATGTTTGTTTGAAAGGATTTGTAAATCTGTAATTGGAAAATGCATGTGTATATGTGTGTATATATGCATATATGCATATATGTATATATATATATATATATGTATAAATATATGTTTATATTCATACGTGTTTTTACACATATACATATATACCCATATATGTATATGTATATATATATATATGCACATACATATATGTATATATGTATATGTTTATACATATATATATACATATACTTATACAAATATATATATTTGGAAGTTCCAGCTCCGGGGTGCCAACAAGTTCCAGCTTCACCCTTGAAAGGCTGATCTTTGGAAGTTGCTTGTGCTGCATCTCAGAATTCATCTACCAATATGCAGAGTGTGTCTTGATTGTGCTTCTTTTCTTGTGGTTGATCTTGGTCTCTTTGGTAAATAAATAGTTTAGGCTAATTATTACAAACAAAAAAGGAGTGGCTTACATAGAGTTTTAATTTTTTAGATGAAGTTGTCGGTAAGCAGTTCATTTAGGGTGTGTTTGGATAGTGGGATATTTTATTCCATGGATGAGGGATATCCATGGATGAAATATCCATGGATGGGAATATCCATGGATAAGTGTTTGGTTGGATGGATTTAATAATAAGGATAGAGATTGTTTGGTGTTTGGTTAGAGGGATAACGATATGTAAAGTTTTGGATATCCATTTTTTAATGTTTGGTTGGGTGGATATGGGAGTGGTATGATAACCTTATCCATGAGGGGGTGAAGTTACCCCTTTATTTAATTAATAATTTTTTAAATTTTTTTAAATTGTTTAATTAAATTCAATTATAGTGGATGATTAAAGAAATTTATTTTTTAAATATTTTAAGTAAGTATTTGATTTAAATAACAGATATTAATAGGTTAATTTTTTATTTATTTAGCATGAAATTTTTTATAAAAGGATTATTAATGAATAACATAGCAATTTAATAGTGTCAAAAGGAATATTAATGAAAAACATAGTAATTTATTATTTAACTTGATTTTTTGAATTGAATTCAATTAATTTAAAATATTGAAATAAACATTTAAAATGTAGTAATTAGAAAAATCATAGTGTAATGTACCTAATGACAAAATGATTATGGCTTAAGACAATGAAAACATTAACATTACAACAATTCCATAAACCTCAAAATAGAGATCCAACCTGATAGCATTACACATTAAAACAAATCCAACATCATAAGTTAAGCTATAAAAGTTTACAACCAAATTATAAAAAACATTGTAGACATAGTGTCATAGTTCAAAACTAAAAAATACAAGCAAGCAACCCTCAAGCAAAACACATGCATAATATAAATAAACACAAGTAAAACACATCCCAAACTAATAATTTTGTCCTGGTGGTCCTACAAGTTCCTCCGCCATGTACTGGCGGAGAATATCTGGCGCGCCCAAGAATTTGAATGTCCTGGTCTCACTATCTACATAATATGAATAAACTTTGGCCACATCATGTGTTGAGTAACCAACTTCAGTAAGCTTCATGCATGCTTCACTTAGCTTAGTGGTAAGAGTGACTGGGTTATGCTCCTCAATTGCAAGTGCAAGCCTATCTATTTTTGAACCAACAGTTTGTGCCAAGCCAGAATCAGCACTAGCATCTCTTTTTTTACCTTTCTTTCTTGTTTGTGTTTCTTGAGAGGTACGTGCTTGTGAGCTATTTGGTGTCGGTGAAGGTGTCTGAAACCCGTAGTTATTGTCATATTGTTCATGTCCAAGATCCTCTGGTGTCAATCCAATATTAAAATTGTCTTGCGAAAAGTTTGGTACACTATCATCAGTCGGAGGTGTCTCAATACTATCTAGAGCAAAACGCCCTGTTGCATGATCATTGCCACAAACAACTTCAAGCAAATCGTAGTCTTCAATGGGTTTATTTATATATGGTTCTTCATTTGGATGACTCTGTTAACAAAACAATAAAAAATTATCAGTAATGTTAGAGAAATATAAACAAAGTGTAACTAATGACTACAAAATTATAAGACATAAAAAGCATACCATCATATATGTCATGCATTCCTCTTCACCCATAATTATTTTTCTTGTTTTTCTTCATCCCAACCCACACCACTCATCTCTCGAAGTCTTCTAATTATAGCCCATTTGCGTTTCAATGTTCTCGAGATGGTTATGTATGTTAGACTCGGTACAGCTCTTTACCAAAAATTCTCTCTCAAAAGCACGTATGGCTGCATGAATTGCTTGTGGTTTGAATGTCTTATCACACTTTAGACCATTTTCCACTTGTGTTGCCATAAATTGCAAGAAAAACTTGCTCTCACTCGGTCTCCATCGCATATTACTTACATTCTTCCTCATCGCTTGATGAATGACTACCGACCTTCCATTTGTTTCATTACATTGCAAACACAAATTCATATACAAAAAAATTAATATAGCAATGAAAATATAGAATACTTAGTCTTAATAATTCATTCATAGCAACTATATCAATTATTCAACATCAAGCAACAACATAAGAATTCACAACATATGAAAAGAAAAGCAATTCAACATCAAACTACAACGTATGGTAAACAGAAATACAGATAAATATAAGAAAATAAAATAGCATATCCTCCATAAATACGTTTATCTATTGTTCCACATATCATGCATTATTTGATCCCTTTTGTCCAACCACTCTCTAACATCTTCACGTTGCCCTCTCCTCGAAGTATGAACTCTTATCTCTTGTTCCCATTCCTCCTCGGAGGGTATTAATCTATCACCACCCTGTCTAATAATAATGTTGTGAAGAATGCAACATGCAATCACTAGGTCAACTTGGGTACTATATGGAAAGAAGGGTCTCGATGTGAGAATCTTAAACCGACTTTTTCAAAGACCCAAATGCACGCTCAACTGAAGTCCGCTACGACGAATGCCTATGGTTAAACAACTCTTTAGGGTTTTTCGTGAATACGTGACCGAATTCCTTCAAGTGATATCTAACACCTCTAAAAAGTGCTATAAATCCGTGTCTTGTAGCATATCCTGCGCTCGACGAGGAAATATTTTTCCCTGAACAACAAAATGATATAGGATTATGCTATATACTATAATAATAATTTATGTTTTGTATATTAATCAATAAATAACAACATATACCTTGTGGGACTTTAAGACCATTGGGTCTTTCTAAAGCATCACGCAAGACCATCGAGTCATGTGCAGATCCTTCCCAACCAGCAAGCACATACGTGAAGTTAAGATCAAAGTCTACTGCGGCGAGCACATTTTGTGTTGGAAAACCCTTTCTACTCCGAAAAGATGCAACCATGTCTAATGAAACACTCGCATGTATATGTGTGCCATCAAGGGCCCCAATACAATCCTAAGAACATGTAAGTTTGTTGGGTCATTCTTAAAATACGATCGTTCTATATTTTTGGTAAAGATGTAAATACAATTATGTACCTTAAAGTATGGAAAGAATCTTGAACGTTGTGCAATGTAGGTCGATAAAGTACTTGATGGAGGTCCGATAAACTCTTTCTGCAATTGTCCAATGGCATGTAGGACAAGATTAAAATATCTGCTAACAGTTTCGCCAGACCTAAGAAAATTGTGTCCAATGACTCTATTTCGTTGGTTGTGACCAACTATATGCAAGAACATCAGTAATTGTTCTTCCACGTTGACATTTATTGAATCTTTGAGCAGTCCACGAGATCGTAGTAATGAGCACAAGCTAAAAAAAGTTAATTTATTCATTCTAACCATGTTAATACATGTTGTGTCATCACCATTTATTAGTCGGTCAAGATAATGCTCTCTATCCAAGCCTCTACGGGAATTTGGTGCACGGCATAATCTACGCTTATTTATATGTGTCACTATAATTCCCATAAGTGTGGCTGCAATTGCTGCGACCACTCGTAATTTCCGTGTGGTTTTTCTTTTATTCGTTTCCATGAAAAATCACCTAATTGACAAATAAAAAATAATCAACAATTGAAGTGCAAAGAAAAATAAATGTTCAATGGTCATTACATTTTGGCAAATTGGTTTAAGGGAAAAAATAATCTTTTCGTCTTATTTCTTGTATGCGTGTGTGTGTGTGTGTGAGAGAGAGAGAGAGAGAGAGAGAGAGAGAGAGAGTGTGTGTGTGTGTGTGTGTGTGTGTGTGTGTGAGTGTGTAACCCATCTGATTGCATACTCTTAGAAAGTGATTTTTTTTTTTCCAATCAGACCTACAAAGCATAGCACTACAAACACTAGCTAATAAGATGTGAATGCAAAGATATCAGCTAGTTGTAGATAAGCTAATCTACAGAAAGAAAAATGTCATCATTTGATCACAAGTAGCTCCACATGCTAAATGAAAGCAGAGAGATTAGTGAAACATATAAAAGGAATAACGAGAGAAAATGACATATTCAGACATGACTTTCAAGATAAGCAGAATGTCGGTGCATCACCTTTGAGCTAGGGAATATAACATAAGGTGATCTATTGTTATGTGCATCTGCTATAGCAATTGGAATGTATTTTGGTATTCTGGAAAAGGATTGTTAATTGGTAAAGTCTAATCAACAACCATCTACTCAATACATTGAAGAAAAAAGTTTTCAATCTTCAACCATAGTTGCAAGATTAATTTATTCAAATTTTTAGCATATAAAGAACGTCTTCAAATGTCTCATTCCATATTTCACTGTTTATTTATCATCCTATTTTGTAGAATTGCTCAGCAACTTTCTATTCACATTTTTTAGTATAACATGAGTTGCCTCCCTCTCATGTCAAAAGAATGTCAATCTGCAGCCTTTACAGTGCTCTGTGGTGCTTTCTTATATTGTGTGATCCACAACAATGTCCCACAACAAGATGGATCCCTTCTCTAAACCCAATAATTAACCTCCATTATTGATCAGTTAGCAACATAAAGCTAGGTCATTAACACAGCCTACACAATATAAGAAGGCATGGCCCTCAACAAATGGCAGGCAAAGATAAGAATGATGGGTTATTTCGTTTGTATATATATATATCTTTCATTTGTTCTACCTAAAAGAATAAAAAAAATAGAGAGAGAAAACTCTTTGTTTGTTCCCAGAAACCATGCATTTGATTTGATCTTCTTCTCTCTCCTCTCTCTCAATCTCTCAATCTCTCACATACATGTATCTCTTCTTGGTTGTGTGCAATCAAGGAAGAAGTTTTGTTGATAAAGTTTGGATATTTGTTTAGTTTATAGAGAAATATTGATGTTATGAAATCTCTTTTTGATGGAGATTTCGTCTTCGCCGAGGCCTAGGAGGCTTTATCAAGTTTGGAAAGGAAGCAATGTGAGTGTTTTCTTGTTTTGATTGATTCATGAGAATGAATTTCGTTTTTCTAATTTTAACTGCTTAGGGAAGGCTTGTTATTTGTTAATCATCAAATTGGCATGGGAAATGATGAGGTTTTTCAGAATGATAGAATTGAAAGCCAAAGTTTGCTAAATGAAAATATTGTTCTCTTGGATGGATATGTTCCCAATTTATCATTGAATGAAATTGGGTTCCATTAATGGAGGAAAAAAAAAATACGAGAATGATAGAATTGAAAACCAAAGTTTGCTAAATATATATTCAAATTCAAACACATAAGAAATTTTAATTACAAAGAAGTGAACAAACAATATTGAAAAATATATATTCAAAATATCTCATTTAATTAAAAGAAAAGTTTATCTGTTTCTACAAACAAACGTGAGTTCTTTCTGAAATAAATAATTTTGCATTTTTTTTTCCGATGAGAATGAATTAAATTAAATTAATGTTCATTAACTTGTTACTGTTCCTACAAACTTGGGTTCTTTCTCTCTACAATCAATCCTTGTTTACATGATCTAAAATTTAGATTTTTATTTATTTATTTTATTATTATATTGTTTATTAAGAAATTCAATAATCCAGACAAAGACAATATAAACCCTGATTAAGATAATTTCGCTAACAAAAAAAAATCCAAATTTTAATTTAGAAACAGATAATGATCCACAGCATCAACCAAAATTTGAATGCAAAGCAATGAACAAGAGTTTGGGATGAGATCCAATTAAAAAAAATTAGATAATTGGGCAATTAAACAAGATAAACATATTTTCCAATTAAAAATAAACAAGATGAGATTTTCTTATTTTATTTTTTATTTTTTGAAATGAAAAAAGAAGGAAGAGGAGAATACCTGTTCGTTGCGCTGAATCCTGAGAGAACCGTTCGATGCCGCCGCCGTTCGAGATGGTTGAGACCAACGAGGCTGCGCTGCGCTAGATCCTGAGAGAACCGTTCGCTGCGGGAGCTGTGCTGCGCTGGATCCTGAGAGAACCGCTCACTACCGCCGCCGCTCAAGATGGTTGAAACCAAACTAGGCTGCGCTGGATCTGAGAGAAGAACCCTCGTTCGCTGTCGTTTCCACCTGAGAGAGATTTGACAGTCGGTGAGTATATCTCGTTGGAGTGCGGGATAGAGATGGATGGGAGAGGGATGGAGGATGGGATAAATCACGGGATGAGCGGCGCCTCACCGATTTGGTGGGACGCCACTCATCCCGTTTTCAGGGGATAGGGGCCATCCCCATCCAGCCCCATCCGGGAAAACAAACACCCGGATGGGCCTGTATCCCTGGATATCCCATCCCTATCCTGGGATATCCAGGGTACCAAACACACCCTTAGTAGATAAGGAAAGGACATTGAGAGATTGTGACTCCAACCCTCCATACCTAACAATAATATTGTTATATTATTTATTAACTTTATTATATTCTCTTTGTTAAAAAATAAAAAATAAAAAAATCCTTGCCCTTATGCACAGTGGTTACCAAATCTCACTATTTGATTTTATCCCATAGTCCACAATCATCTGAAGTTGTTAAAAAAAAAAAACAAACCAAACCATGCCTTCTTTTGCTTTGTATGCGGTGGTATTGGAGGCGAAGTCAAGGAGATCTTCTCGTCACCAATTGTCCAGGTAGGTTGTTGCAGTCTTTGTTAATGCTTTGTGTTGTTGTATTGTCTCAATGAGTCTGTTGCTATAGGAGTAGTCTTTTGCTTAGGCTTCATTTTGGTTATCATATTAAATCACTGCTGTATGTAAAAGATATAACTTTATATTCATCACAAAATATTTTTTATTCATATAGTTTTTATTTACTGATAACATTATTGTTAAATTTATAATTTTATTTGTGACATTAATAAATACATGACACTATCTCTAAACAACATTAGTGACGAAGTATTATTACCAATAAAAATATTACTTTTGACAAAAAAAAAAAAAAACAATGTTACTATTTAAAACTTTTAGTGTGAACAATAAAATGAATTATTATAACCACTTTATTCATCACTATTTTATATTTTTTTAATGCCGACAGAATTATCATAAATAGTAAAGTTTTTGTGACAATATAATTTTACCATAAATCCCAATGTTTTTATTGACAACAATTTAGCCATGAATTTTTGAGCATTTGCGACCACATACTTTATCATGAACATTGAAGTTTGTAGTGACAATAATTTAGTCACAAGTTTTTTGTGTAATTGTGCCCAAATTTCTAAAGTGGTTAATATTATATTTACTACGGAGGTACTTGTGACAAGGGGTGACGACCTCAAAATTTGGTCACTATTAATAATAGTGACACAACTTACTGTGATTTAAACAAGCAAAAATGAACTCTTTCGTATTTAGGGTTGGTGTACAGGAATTAGGGTCTAGTAATTCGAATTTGTTTTTAAATTTTTTTTTTGCAGTTGGTCCATTTTTAACTTGATTATTAAATAAATTTTTGTGATTAAGGAATTTTCAGTCTATTTTACTAGCATTAGTTATTTTGTACTTGTATGTGAATAAATGATGGAAACTTTTTTATAAAATAGATAAACCACCAAATTTATTTAAAAAATAAGATAAATGCTACATGCAAACTAAAAAGAGGAGAGAATTATAAGGACAACAAAGATGCGAAGATAATAGCTAACAAAAAAGAAAAAGAAAAAAAAACCATCTGAGTCGCTAGAGATGATTAGATGGTCCCAATGGTATGATTAGGTGCTAGCAAGGAGATAACTTTTCAAATTGCAATACTCAGGGGTAATTAATTTTTATAGAAATTAAATGATCTACATTTGTCAAACGTAATATTATAATATTTAATTATCAACATATGAAAATTAAAAAAATTGAAGAATCATTGGTTTCGCAAATTGGTAAGCTAGGCATATTGCATATGTCAAGCATATCAGTATTTTATTAATGTTTATAACCTCTGCGTCCACCAACACTGATGGAAAAATCATTAACACTTGGCACACTAACGACATCATATTAACACTTTTATTTTTCTAGACATTTCAATTAAATTACGGTGTTCATTAAAATAATTAAATCATCTCTCAAATTTATTCTTGCTTCCGCATGCCTTAAATGGTGATATTTATTTTTGTGATATTTACTAATAGTGGCATCAGAGCCAAGGTTAATTGATTTAATGAATAATAGGTTTAAATCATTTAATTTCATTGGTGGTCATATATATGGTGATTATAAAAAATCAAAATATACATGGTAAAATTAGATTTTATGCATGATTTTTGATTTTATGAATTAGGGGTCTATTAATTTATTTAAAATTGTTATATAAATAATAATAGTAATAAATTAAATAAATTAAATAAATCAAATTTTGCGTTGCTCCCACGCAAAGAGCTTATGTTGCACAATGTTGCATTGAAGAGCACTATGCACAATTAACTTACTTGAAATTTATATGTATAAATAATAATTAACAAATAAATAAATAAATTGGAATTGCTTGGGCCCTAGGGCTATAAATGAACCAATGCATTCGTTGAAAGATCGAAGGCTCGGCTTGGCTCGTTTATTAAAGCTTGTAAAGTAAACAAGCCAAGTTTGAACACCACTAAGCTTAGCTCGTTAAAACTTGTGAACAACTCATTTATTGTATCATTAAAGCTCGCTTATAAGAATCGTTAAAATACTCATTTATAGTATCATTAACAAGTTTATTTATAAAAATCATTAATAGAATTGTTTATATATCATCAACAATCTCATTTATGTAAAGTATTTATATAACCTTTTATAGAAATATTAACATCGTCATCTATGGGATTATTAATAATAATGTATTACAAAAATATTACACCAATTTTTAAGTATAAATTTAATAAAAATTAAGATTAATTTATAATTTTTATTATAAAAAGGTTCAATATTAATTTTTAAATAATATTTTTAATAATAATAATTATGATGATGTATTATTTATGAAAAATAACCGATCTTTATCAAGCAAACGAGTTGAACCTGAGGGATTTACTATTTATGGAGCTCGATGTAGACTTGAACTCGGATAAAAGAAGCTCAAGCTCAGCTCGAGCTCGCCAAAAATAATGGTGAGTCGAGCTTGAACATGACCAAGCTGGGCTCAGCTAGTTTACACACCTAGCGAGCACTGTGTAGTACATGGGTGCCCCACAATTTATTATTTTTATTTATTTATTATTTTAATTTTTCTTATTTATTTTTTTTTATTTATTTATTTTAAATATAATTGGGCCCACGCCAATGTACTATATGGTCGTTTTATTGTTTATTTGGATGTATTGAATGGATGGATGACATACGAAAAGTTGTGCTTCTTGTACAAACAATAAATATCTGATGAGCGGGTTCAACGTCCAATACATCAATGATGAAAGCATAAAATAGATAAATTACTTTTATTTTAGACCTCATAGCAAATACGTCCAATACATCAATGATGAAAGCATAAAATAGATAAATTACTTTTATTTTAGACCTCATAGCAAATATTAAAGCGGTCCAAATTACTTATTTAGTGATCTTAATTGGAAGTGGTTGATGATTATTCGCATTTGCTTTCCTGAATCCCACAGAATGCCTTGACTACACTATCTGCATTTTTGCCAGCCTCTGTAAAGCGGAAATGAAACAGTTTGGAAAATTCAAAAGGCTTGTAGAGTGCTGGGTGTTCTTCATCAATCAACTCTTGAGGAGTTTGGATATCAAACCCATCCACAGGAGTTGATGCCAAGATTGCTGAGTATCTTATCTGTCCATTGCCGCTATTTACAACTCGATGCTTCGTTGCTTCTAGTCTTCCATTGGTCCATGCCTATATCATGTTATGAATATAAGAGATCATTACTAATTACACGGAGTAAAATATTAGAGACAAACAATGAATAATGAAGAGAAAACGATTACAATAAAACAAAGAAGAGATAATTATGGCAAGGCCTAATAATACCCTTAAACAAATTCATTTATATATGATTATCTTTTTGATGAATAAAATAGAAATTGAACATTAACATTCACTCGTGACTATAAAAATCTGAAAGTAACAACACTATATGAAGAAAAATTTAAATGAGTTTCTTAAAATTTAGTTTTCTTATGTGTTCTATGCAATAGATTTTAATGAAGTTAAAGAATTTTTGAAAATTTAAAATATATATCTTTGGGCAAAGCGGTGGTTTGATATTTGCCAGATTTTACCACAGTTTTAAAGTGTTAGATTTGAGCTCTAACTCTGTTTTTTTTTTTTTTTTCATTGGATAAAATAACAATAAACAAATTAAACTCATGGGTACTTTTTACCTCATAGGATTCTGAGGGGAAGACTACGAAGGAGGATAGACTAGGCCTCACCCATTCACCACTCTTGATTTGCACCTCAACTCCAACTTGATCCTGCAAAATTATGGTCAGTAAATTGGGATCAGTGTGGATTGGAAAGAGAATAGGCTTCTCCTGCTCAGCCTGCTGATATTTTTCATCCTCGTTTCGTCCCGTACAATCATATGATGACATTCGTAGGTCATTCTTTGTGTGCTTCATGAGATTGTCATAGTGCTTCTCCACTCCAAACTTCTTCATTATCATCCTATGGATTATTTGATCTAGCTCCATGAGCTTCTCAACATAGCACTGCATCGTCTCACTGCACAATCAATTTACATGAATATTAACAAAATATTATTTGTTATTTGTCTATATCTTTTCTTCTTAGGATAAAAGTATCTAAGAGAAGGGAAAAAAAAGTTCTTCTACACGAACGGTAACTTATCTTGAATTTTTTATACCATTATACCTGCAATATAGCACTGATCTGCAGTGATCGAGCAGTACTATATATGTTTTAAAAGATAAAACAAAAGTTTTATCACCTTGTATATATAACACATACCAAAAGTAGGGATGTCCCTGGGGCCACATGAGATTAGTAAAACTATGAAAACCATCAGCAGTGGCATCGAAAACAGCCATACTCTCCATTGGTGCTCCAAAAATCTTTTTATCCAAATATCCAGGGCTGCATGACTTAGGGGGCGTTTGGTTGGATGTAATTCTAAATGCAGTGGATTTCTAGTTGCAATGTAATTAAAAATACTTGGTTTTCAAAATACAGTGCAGTCAAATCTTGTGTTTGGTTGGATGTAACTAAAATTACTGTATCATAAAATTTTATATTTGATTGAAAGGATTTGTAAATCTGTAATTGGAAAATGCATGTGTATATGTGTGTATATATGCATATATGCATATATGTATACGAATATATATATGTATAAATATATGTTTATATGTGTATATATGAATATATGTATATGAGTATATATATCTGTAAAAGTACATATATGTATGCAGTGGCGGTGCCAGGACTCATTAGAGGGTGTGGCAAAAGTTGACAGAAAAAAATTTCCAGCCATTGAATAAATATTTCGACCAGTCAACAAAAAATCTGGCATAAAATTTCCAGCCGTCAAGTGAGAAATTTTCGAATTTAATTTTTTCTAATTTTTTCAAAAAAATCTAAATTTTTTAAGTTTTTAAAAAAAGACAATCAAAAGATTTAAACAATAAAATGAATACAATTAAAATAAAAATATATATGAACCAATTTGAACCTAATAGATATATGAAAGAAGTCTGGTGTAAGTTGAATGTGTTTTTCCGTTGAAATTATGAAACTTTCTCGGATGTTTGCGTGGATTTGTAATCATGTACGCAGATAAAAAATCTAGAACCTTTGTAATTTATAATTATGAAATTTTTCAGGGTTGTCTTGGTAAAATACTCCCAAAATCGGCTATCTTGAGGCCACGTGTTAAAATGAGTTCGCGACGACCCGTTCAAAGAAAGCATGTGGTCCACGCTGAGTCGGTTTGGGAATTCTTCGCTTCCACACCTCCACGCTTCTTCATATTCTAAACCGACTTAAAAAACTATTAAAAAACCTAATAATTAATCTGACCGTTCAATCCCACTCCAACCGTTTAATCTCCACCGTTCGTTTGTTGCACAACTCAATCCTCAGAAGTCATAAGCTAACAATTTTTTTTTTCCGGCGAAGGGTGTGGCGGATGTCCCTCCTCGCCACACCCCGGCGCCGCCACTGTATGTATGTATGTATATATGTATATACATATACGTATATAAGTATATATATATCTGTATAAGTATATGTATATATATATGTATAAACATATACATATATACATATACATATATGGGTATATATGTATACATATACATATATGGGTATATATGTATATGTGTAAAAACACGTATGAGTATATATATGTATATATGTATGTGTATGTATATATATATATATATATGTATATGAATATATATATATCTGTATAAGTATATGTATATATACATACATATATATATATATGAGTATGTATATGTGTAAAAATACATGTATATGTTTATATAAATATATAAATGTATATGTATGTGTATGTGTATCTATGCATGTATGTATATATACATTGGTTTTCAACTCCCGGATTAAATTGGGCTTAAAACCAAATACACCAAAAAAAGTTATTGTAATTTAATTCCAATTACATCAGGGTTTGCAAATGTACTCAAACAAACAATAAATTTCATAAAGTAAAGTATTAGGTTTTACACTTAAAACCAAATACACCCAAACAAACACACCCTTAGTCTCTGAAGGGAGGCTAAAAAGATCTCTCACTGCAAACTTAAACACCTTCTGACAAAGTTTCACCACGTTCTCTTCATCATTTACAACTTCGAAGCTGCCGTAGTTTTCCAATGCCTGCACAACCTCTTCAGCTACTTTGATCCACTCCGCGGTGCCAACAAGTTCCAGCTTTAGCCTTGAAAGGCTGATCTTTGGAAGTTGCTGGTGCTGCATCTCAGAATTCATCTCTCGATATGCAGAGTGTGTCTTGATTGTGCTTTTTTTCTTGTGGTTGATCTTGGTCTCTTTGGTAAATAAATAGTTGAGGCTAATTATTACAAACAAAAAAGGAGTGGCTTACATAGAGTTTTAATTTTTTAGATGAAGTTGTCGGTAAGCAGTTCATTTAGTAGATAAGGAAAGGACATTGAGAGATTGTGACTCCACCCCTCTATACCTAACAATAATATTGTTATATTATTTATTAACTTTATTATATTCTCTTTGTTAAAAAATAAAAAATAAAAAAATCCTTACCCTTATCCACAGTGGTTACCAAATCTCACTATTTGATTTTATCCCACAGTCCACAATCACCTGACGTTGTTTAAAAAAACCAAACCATGCCTTCTTCTGCTTTGTATGCGGTGGTACTGGCGGCGAAGTCAAGGAGATCTTCTCGTCACCAATTGTCCAGGTAGGTTGTTGCAGTCTTTGTTAATGATTTGTGTTGTTGTATTGTCTCAATGAGTTTGTTGCTATAGGAGTAGTCTTTTGCTTAGGCTTCATTTTGGTTATCATATTAAATCACTGTACTGTATGTAAAAGATATAACTTTATATTCATCACAAAATATTTTTTATTCATATAGTTTTTAAATGATAACAATATTGTTAAATTTATAATTTTATTTGTGACATTAATAAATACATGACACTATCTCTAAACAACATTAGTGACGAAGTATTATTACCAATAAAAATATTACTTTTGACAAAAAAAAAAAACAATGTTACTATTTAAAACTTTTAGTGTGAACGATAAAATGAATTATTATAACCACTTTATTCATCACTATTTTGTATTTTTTAATGCCGACAGAATTATCATAAATAGTAAAGTTATTGTGACAATATAATTTTACCATAAATCCCAATGTTTTTATTGACAACAATTTAGCCATGAATTTTTGAGCATTTGCGACCACATACTTTATCACGAACATTGAAGTTTGTAGTGACAATTAATCACAAATTTTTTGTGTAATTGTGCCCAAATTTCTAAAGTGGTTAATATTATATTTACTACGGAGGTACTTGTGACAAGGGGTGACGAACTCAAAAATTGGTCACTATTAATAATAGTGACACAACTTACTGTGATTTAAACAAGCAAAAATGAACTCTTTTGTATTTAGGGTTGGTGTACAGGAATTAGGGTCTAGTAATTCGAATTTGTTTTTAAATTTTTTTTTGCAGTTGGTCCATTTTTAACTTGATTATTAAATAAATTTTTGTGATTAAGGAATTTTCAGTCTATTTTACTAGCATTAGTTATTTTGTACTTGTATGTGAAAAAATGATGGAAATTTTTTTATAAAATAGATAAACCACCAAATTTATTTAAAAAATAAGATAAATGCTACATGCAAACTAAAAAGAGGAGAGAATTATAAGGACAACAAAGATGCGAAGATAATAGCTAACAAAAAAAGGAAAAGAAAAAATAAACCATCTGAGTTGCTAGAGATGATTAGATGGTCCCAATGGTATGATTAGGTGCTAGCAAGGAGATAACTTTTCAAATTGCAATACTCAGGGGTAATTAATTTCTTATAGAAATTAAATGATCTACATTTGTCAAACGTAATATTATAATATTTAATTATCAACATATGAAAATTAAAAAAATTGAAGAATCATTGGTTTCGCAAATTGGTAAGCTAGGCATATTGCATATGTCAAGCATATCAGTATTTTATTAATGTTTATAACCTCTGCGTCCACCAACACTAATGGAAAAATCATTAACACTTGGCACACTAACAACATCATATTAACCAAGTCCATGGCTATAAAAAGAAATGATATCACTTCCTTGTGCAATAAAGTCATTATTTTTCATTTATTTATCTTATGTGCTCACTTTGCATGCCTTTGATGGATTTGGATTAAGGAAAATTCCATTGCCTATTGGTGGACTAGGCACATTCAGCGGTGACTATGTATATCCACTTGTTTAAATCTTAGAAGTATCAACTAAATTATTGAATATTTCCTTGGGCCAATATCATATAATTTCTCTCTCCCGGTAAAAAATACCAGTTTAATGTTATTGTATCCTTGTAAAAGGCAAGTAAGATGAAAATGTCAGTTAAATAGTGACAATAGCAATGGTGATAATGTCAATAACAATGTTATTATTTATTAGTACAAAAATAATTTATTGTTTATGGGGAATCTAAATTGAGACAGTTTATTCAATATATTTTTTTTTATAAAATATCATTATTGATATTTGTATTGCACAAATTAAAAATTTATCAATGTAAATCATTACATAATTTATTGCGGTAAGCTGATCTAAAAACACATAAATTTTGTGTTGTATAAATATCACTTCAGATAAAAACTATGTAAGTATAAAATTGTTAGAAAAATTTTTTAAAACTAAGTTACTCTATAAATAGTTAGTTTCATAACACTTTTATAGTAGGCAATCTTGAACCGAGAGTCGCACTTTTATTTTTCTAGACATTTCAATTAAATTATGGTGTTCATTAAAATAATTAAATCATATCTCAAATTTATTCTTGCTTCCGCATGCCTTAAATGGTGATATTTATTTTTGTGATATTTACTAATAGTGGCATCAGAGCCAAGGTTAATTGATTTAATGAATAATAGGTTTAAATCATTTAATTTCATTGGTGGTCATATATATGGTGATTATATAAAATCAAAATATACATGGTAAAATTAGATTTTATGCATGATTTTTTATTTTATGAATTAGGGGTCTATTAATTTATTTAAAATTGTTATATAAATAATAATAGTAATAAATTAAATAAATCAAAATTTGCGTTGCTCCCACGCAAAGAGCTTATGTTGCACAATGTTGCATTGAAGAGCACTATGCACAATTAACTTATTTGAAATTTATATGTATAAATAATAATTAATAAATAAATAAATAAATTGGAATTGCATGGGCCCTAGGGCTATAAATGAACCAATGCATTCATTGAAAGATCGAAGGCTCGGCTTGCCTTGGCTCGTTTATTAAAGCTTGTAAGGTAAACAAGACAAGTTTGAACACCACTACGCTTGGCTCGTTAAAACTTGTGAACAACTCATTTATTGTATCATTAAAGCTCGTTTATAAGAATCGTTAAAATGCTCATTTATAGTATCATTAACAAGTTTATTTATAAAAATCATTAATAGAATTGTTTATATATCATCAATAATCTCATTTATGTAAAGTATTTATATAAACTTTTATAGAAATATTAACATCGTCATCTATGGGATTATTAATAATAATGTATTACAAAAATATTACACCAATTTTTAAGTATAAATTTAATAAAAATTAAGATTAATTTATAATTTTTATTATAAAAAGGTTCAATATTAATTTTAAAATAATATTTTTAATAATAATAATTATGATGATGTATTATTTATGAAAAATAACTGATCTTTATCAAGCAAACGAGTTGAACCTGAGGGATTTACTTTTTATGAAGCTCGATGTAGGCTTGAACTCTGATAAAAGAAGCTCAAGCTTAGCTTGAGCTCGGCTAAAATAATGGTGAGTCGAGCTTGAACATGATCAAGCTGGGCTCAGCTAGTTTACACACCTAGCGAGCACTGTGCAGTACATGGGTGCCCCACAGTTTATTATTTTTATTTATTTATTATTTGTATTATTATTTTATTGTTTTAATTTTTAGCATTTATTTATTTATTTTAAATATAATTGGGCCCACCCCAATGTACTATATGGTTGTTTTATTGTTTATTTGGATGTATTGAATGGATGGATGACATACGAAAAGTTGCGCTTCTTGTGCAAACAATAAATATCTGATGAGCGGGTTCAACTTCCAATACATCAATGATGAAAGCATAAAATAGATAAATTTCTTTTATTTTAGACCTCATAGCAAATATTAAAGCGGTACAAATTACTTATTTAGTGATCTTAATTGGAAGTGGTTGATGATTATTCGCATTTGCTTTCCTGAATCCCACAGAATGCCTTGACTACACTATCTGCATTTTTGCCAGCCTCTGTAAAGCGGAAATGAAACAGTTTGGAAAATTCAAAAGGCTTGTACAATGCTGGGTGTTCTTCATCAATCAACTCTTGAGGAGTTTGGATAACAAACCCATCCACAAGAGTTGATGCCAAGATTGCTGAGTATCTTATCTGTCCATTGCCGCTATTTACAACTCGATGCTTCGTTGCTTCTAGTCTTCCATTGGTCCATGCCTATATCGTGTTATGAATATAAGAGATCATTACTAATTACACGGAGTAAAATATTAGAGACAAACAATGAATAATGAAGAGAAAACAATTAGAATAAAACAAAGAGGAGATAATTATGGCAAGGCCTAATAATACCCTTAAACAAATTCATCTATATATGATTATCTTTTTGATGAATAAAATAGAATTGAACATTAACATTCACTCGTGACTATAAAAATCTGAAAGTAACAACACTATATGAAGAAAAATTTAAATGAGTTTCTTAAAATTTAGTTTTCTTATGTGTTCTATGCAATAGATTTTAATGAAGTTAAAGAATTTTTGAAAATTTAAAATATATATCTTTGGGCAAAGCGGTGGTTTGATATTTGCCAGATTTTACAACAGTTTTAAAGTGTTAGATTTGAGCTCTAACTCTGTTTTTTTTTTTTCATTGCATAAAATAACAATAAACAAATTAAACTCATGGGTACTTTTTACCTCATAGGATTCTGAGGGGAAGACTACAAAGGACGATAGACTAGGCCTCACCCATTCACCACTCTTGATTTGCACCTCAACTCCAACTTGATCCTGCAAAATTATGGTCAGTAAATTGGGATCAGTGTGGATTGGAAAGAGAATAGGCTTCTCCTGCTCAGCCTGCTGATATTTTTCATCCTCGTTTCGTCCCGTACAATCATATGATTGATAATTACTACACAGAGAGTTAAGACCAAGAGGAACAACTTTCTTATACAAACAAAACACTAAAAACAACTCCTTTGATCTGGAAAATTCATACAAGATGAAATCAACCAGAAAAACAGAAATACTGAACTGCTTCACTAAAATAGAGATACCAGTTTGTATACAACTCTGATTCCTCTGAAATTCAATACATGAAAAAACAAAAACATGAGCAACAAAAGTCTAATACAAAGTTTTGGTCAAAACTCTCTCAGATTCACAGGAAAATTCACTGAACACACTCAAGAACAGGAAATTTCAGAAAAAACATTACATAAACTCATTAAAACACATAACCTTATATACTTTACAATACTTGGGTACCCAAAAGAAAACTGGCGCTGAGTCACTATAGCACGTGTCTCCACCAGACTCAAACCAACCGCTTAAGCATCTCACCGTTCATCTGCCTCGAACTTACATCAAACCTTTGATTAATCAATCCTGGCCATTGATCAAACTGAATCAACTCTTCTACGAGCGCCTCGAACTTAAACTTCTTCTAAGATAAAAATGAATCTCAGCCCTTGGTTACCTTCCGACCATCTCCTAACAAACTTAGCGATATTTGAACACCGAAAAAGACACAAACACCCTTCCAATTGAAACTATTGAGACCGGGACAATTCGGAGACTTCAATCGCTTTTCTTCATCACTTCAACTCCAAAATTCTCTTTTGCTTCAATTCTACGACAAAACCTCCCCTTAATTGAAGTCGACACACACCCATTTCTCCTCCGAGCGCACATGCTTCGAACATTCAAACACTTTGTGAATATATCTGCAACTTGAACATTTGTGTTGCAATAATTCAAGCGAAGCTTCTTTTTGCTACCAATTCTCGATATGATGGAATTTGACATCCATGTGTTTTGTTCTACCATGAAGAGCAGGATTCTTTGCAATTGCAATACATGATTTGTTGTCACACCACATTTGGATTATTGCTTCACAATTTACTTCACAATCCTTCAAAATCTTTTCCATCCACAAACCATGACAACATGCTGCACTTAAGGCCACATACTCAGCTTCAGTGGATGATAGGGCTACAATTTCCTGTTTTTTTGATGCCCAACACACAGCACCAGATCCAACATTAAATACAAAACCAGTTGTGCTTTTCCTGTCTTCATTATCTCCACTCCAATCACTATCAGAATATCCTTCAAGCACACATGAGACATTTCTATTGTATTGAATTCCAAAATCATAAGTGCCTGAAACATACCTTAGTACATGCTTTGCTGCTGCCAAATGAATTTTGGTGGGGTGAGTCATATGTCTTGATAACAAATTCACAGCAAATACAAGATCAGGCCTAGTGTGTGTTAAATACAATAGTTTACCAACTAGGCTTCGTAACAAGTTGCATTAGTACTCTCGACTTCATCATTTAATCGCAACTTTTGTACATTGATGCATAGGAACACCCACGCTCTACATCCTAGCATATTAAATTGCTTCAACAAATCTCGGCATATTTCTTCCGAGATACATGCACAAAAATTCTCATTTTGAAACACCTCCAAACCCAAAAAAATATTTCACCAATCCAAGATCTGTCATTTCAAACTCCTTCTTCATAGCTGATTTAAATTCTTCCACCATTTCTGTTGATGAACTCAAACATAGCAAGTCATCCACATAAACACAAACTAATAACACCTCAGCTTGATCTCCCAATTTTTTGTACAAAGTATGCTCAGTAAGACTTTTACAAAACCCCTGAGATATGAACCATGCATCAAGCCTTGCATACCAAGCTCTTGGAGCTTGTTTTAGCCCATACAGAGCCTTAAATAACCTGTACACCTGGCCTTCTTTTCCTTGAACTTCAAACCCTTTAGGTTGTGAAACATATACTTCTTCTTCAATTCTGCCATTCAGAAAAGCTGATTTAATATCTAGCTGATAGATAGGCCAATTTCTTTGAGCACCTAAAGCAAAAATAATTCTCACTGTGTCCATTCTGGCTACAGGAGCAAATACCTCTTCATAATCAACCCCATACTCTTGAGAGAAACCTTTAGCTACAAGCCTGGCCTTGTACCTCTCAATGTCTCCATTTGGCTTCAATTTTGTTTTATATACCCATTTGACTCCAATTTCTTTCTTTCCCTCTGGTAAGTCACATAATTTCCAAGTATCATTTTTCTGAATAGAGTGAATTTCATCTGCCATAGCATTCCTCCAATGCTCATGTTTTTCAGCTTCCTCAAAATTACTTGGATCAGATACATTAAGAGCATAAGAACAGCTCTCATATAATTCTCTCAGAGTTCTCACCTTTGGTGAAGGAGAATCATCCACACTAGAACCAGACATTTGATCACCAGCCCTTTGAGATCTCTCATTATCACTTCCATTAGAAGATGTTGATTCTGTACCATTTCCTTCTATATCTTTAAAATTCCCTGCAACAGAAACTACTCTCTTTTCATGAGATACAACACCATCAGAAGAAGAATTCCCATTTTCAAACAAATGCCAGAATTAAGACTCAAAGAACTTCACATCTCTGCTGATCAAAATCTTCCCAGAATTAGGATCATAAATCTTGTAGGCTTTGGCATCAGAACAATACCCAACAAAGATACCTTTGACAGCTCTATCATCTAATTTTTGAACATGCTAGATAGGTTTGTGAACAAAAGCAATACAACCAAATACCTTTAGATGAGACACCTTAGGTTTACTGCCAAACCAAGCCTCATGAGGTGTCATCCCAGGAACTGCAAATGTGGGTGATATATTAGAAATATATGCTGCTGTACACACTGCATCTGCCCAGAAATTTTTTTCCAAACCACTAGCCTTAAGCATGCTCCTGGCTTTTTCTACTAAAGTTCTGTTCTTTCTTTCTGCAATTCCATTCTGTTGAGGTGAGTAAGGAGCTGTTAATTCATGTTTAACCCCTTTCTGAGCACAAAAAGCTTCAAATTCACCTGACATAAATTCTCCACCTCTACAGATCTGAGAATTTTCAACTTGCATCCAGATTGTCTCTCCACATAAGACATGAATTTTTGAAAACAACTGAACACCTCATGTTTGAATTTTAAAATGTAAACCCAGCACATTCTTGTGAAGTCATCAATAAACAAAAGAAAATATCTGCCTCCATTTATTGCTTCAGTCTGCATTGGTCCACATACATCTGTATGTACCAAATGCAATTTCCTCCTAGCTCTCCATGATTTTCCTGAATTAAAAGGCAACCTTGTAAGCTTCCCATATACACAATCTTCACAGTTCTTAATAACTTGTATTTGAGGTAGACCCATCACCAATTCCTGCTGAGAAAGAACCTGCAGCCCCTGAAAATTCAAATGCCCATATCTCTGATGCCATAGCAGAGAATCATTCTCCTTTTTGCTAACCAAATTCACCTGTTCACAATCTGAAGAGAATTCCACAGGATATAAATTATTCCTGTTTCTATGAAGTAACAAAACTGATTCACCTGAACTGTTTAAAATTCTGCACCAATGCTCCTTGAATACAATCTCATAGCCACAGATTGTTAACTGACCAATGCTTAACAAGTTATAAGCTAGCTGAGGAACATACTTCACATTATGTATGAGTTTTTTTAATACCTCCTTGCAACAAGACTAGTACTGAACCTTTTCCTTGCACATCAACATCTCTATCATTGCCAAGCTTCACCACATGCTTTACTGACTCATCAAGACTATAGAATAAATTCTTATTCCCAGTCATGTGATTTGAACAACCACTATCCAATAACCAAAGAGAAGAGAGAACCTTATCATCACCACCATGTACCAAAAATAAGCTCCCATAGTCACTGGCATCATCCTGAGAATTAGAGCCTGAACCTTTCTCAAAGTTTCTGTTTAAAGACCAACAGTGTGCTTGAGTGTGCCCATATCTCTTGCAATTGAAGCATTGGATATTTTGCAATCCTCCTCTATTGAACCTCTGTCCTCCAAATTGTCTTTGTCCCCTTGAGAATCTTCCAAATGGTCTTGTACTTCCTCTGCCTCTTTGCCATGTATTAATATCAGAACACTGCTGCCTTTGTCCAGCTTGCCTTTGATCTGAGACACCTCCACCTCTACATTTTCCATCAAACCTGCCTCTTCCTCTGAAATTGAAACTTCTACTTCTACCTCTCTGCATAGACCTTCCACCTCTTGCCTCCCCTTAAACCACAAAGGATTTATCTACATTTCTCTCAGAAAATTGATTGCACCTGGCCTCATGTGCCTGCAAAGCACTGCTAAGTTCATCTAGAGTTATTGTCTTTAAATCCCTTGCTTCTTCAATTGATGTCACTGCATGAACAAACCTCGAGGAGAGACTTCTCATCACCTTCATAACAACTTCAATTTCCTTCATCTCTGTGCCCATACCTCTGATCTAATTCACTACAGCAAGCATCCTGGTAACATATTGCTGAATTGTTTCTTCTTCTTTCATTTGTAGTAAATCAAACTTCTACCTCAATGTCTGCTGTCTAACAGAAACCATCCTCAAGGAGCCTTGATTTTCATTTTTGAGATGTTCCCAAGCTTCTTTTGCTGTCTGAAACCTCACCAACCTGTGAAGTATAGACTCATCAACAGCCTGTTGCAATAGATAAAAGGCCTTTGCATCTTCTTCAATTTCTTTTTCTGTAGGCTTCTCTTCACTAAACCCTTTTTCAATTATTTTCCATAGCCTTTGGGACCTGAAAAAAGTTTTCATCCTGAAACTCCAGTGTTCATAACCTTCTCCTTTGAAAATTGGCAGTAGAGCATGAGAAATCTCTGGTGTTGGTGTAGATGAAGAACTAGATGCCATTTCTATTTTCTTTGACACCACTTTCACACTATTAACACTTCACACACTTTTAAAAAATAACTCTCACAACACTTACCAGAAAAAAATCACCACAAACCCTCAACAATCACTCCAAAAGACTTCTCTAGATCAAACCTCACAACTGAAATACCACCTCTCAACACACCAGCAAACAAACACCAACAACTCTAACCTCGCAGCTCTGATACCACTGATAATTACTACACAGAGAGTTAAGACCCAGAGGAACAACTTTCTTATACAAACCAAACACTAAAAATAACTCCTTTGATCTGGAAAATTCATACAAGATGAAATCAACCAGAAAAACAGAAATACTGAACTACTTCACTAAAATAGAGATACCAGTTTGTATACAACTCTGATTCCTCTGAAATTCAATACATGAAAAACCAAAAACATGAGCAACAAAAGTCTAATACAAAGTTTTGGTCAAAACTCTCTCAGATTCACAGGAAAATTCACTGAACACACTCAAGAACAGGAAATTTCAGAAAAAACATTACATAAACTCATTAAAACACATAACCTTATATACTTTACAATACTTGGGTACCCAAAAGAAAACTGGCGATGAGTCACTATAGCACGTGTCTCCACCAGACTCAAACCAACCGCTTAAGCTTTTCACCGTTCATCTGCCTCGAACTTACATCAAACCTTTGATTAATCAATCCTGGCCATTGATCAAACTGAATCAACTCTTCTACAGACTGCCTCGAACTTAAACTTCTTCTAAGATAAAATGAATCTCAGCCCTTGGTTACCTTCCAGCCATCTCCTAACAAACTTAACTGATATTTGAACACCTGAAAAGACACAAACACCCTTCCAATTGAAACTATTGACACCAGGACAATTCAGAGACTTCAATATGCTTTTCTTCATCACTTCAACTCCAAATTCTCTTTTGCTTCAATTACTGCTGACAATGATGACATTCGTAGGTCATTCTTTGTGTGCTTCATGAGATTGTCATAGTGCTTCTCCACTCCAAACTTCTTCATTATCATCCTATGGATTATTTGATCTAGCTCCATGAGCTTCTCAACATAGCACTGCATCGTCTCACTGCACAATCAATTTACATGAATATTAACAAAATATTATTTGTTATTTGTTTCTATCTTTTCTTCTTAGGATAAAAGTATCTAAGAGAAGGGAAAAACAAGTTCTTCTACACGAACGGTAACTTATCTTGAATTTTTTATACCATTATACCTGCAATATGGCACTGATCTGCAGTGATTGAGCAGTACTATATATGTTTTAAAAGATAAAACAAAAGGTTCATCACCTCGTATATATAACACATACCAAAAGTAGGGATGTCCTTGGGGCCACATGAGATTAGTAAAACTATGAAAACCATCAGCAGTGGCATCGAAAACAGCCATACTCTCCACTGGTGCTCCAAAAATCTTTTTATCCAAATATCTAGGGCTGCGTGACTTAGTCTCTGAAGGGAGGCTAAAAAAATCTCTCACTGCAAACTTAAACACCTTCTGACAAAGTTTCACCATGTTCTCTTCATCATTTACAACTTCGAAGCTGCCGTAGTTTTCCAATGCCTGCACAACCTCTTCAGCTACTTTGATCCACTCCGGGGTGCCAACAAGTTCCAGCTTCAGCCTTGAAAGGCTGATCTTTGGAAGTTGCCGGTGCTGCATCTCAGAATTCATCTCTCGATATGCAGAGTGTGTCTTGATTGTGCTTCTTTTCTTGTGGTTGATCTTGGTCTCTTTGGTAAATAAATAGTTGAGGCTAATTATTACAAACAAAAAAGGAGTGGCTTACGTAGAGTTTTAATTTTTTAGATGAAGTTGTCGGTAAGCAGTTCATTTAGTAGATAAGGAAAGGACATTGAGAGATTGTGACTCCACCCCTCTATTTTTTTTTTTATTTTTTTTTTGATAAAGTCCACCCCTCTATACCTAATAATAATATTGTTATATTATTTATTAACTTTATTATGTTCTCTTTGTTAGAAAAATAAAAAATAAAAAAATCCTTACCTTTATCTAGGACTTTAAAGCAGTCGAGCCGAGCCGAGCCGAGCTTTGCCTTGTTCAAGCTTGGCTCGTTACTATTTAATCGAGCTTGAACTCGAGCCGAGCTTTCTTCGAGCTTCATTTTTTATGTTCAAGCTTGGCTCGTTACTATTTTAACTGAGCTCGAGCTCTAATCGAGCTTCATGCTCGAGCTCAACTTGTTAAGGAAATTCGAAGCTTAGAGTTAGCTAGCTAACTTGATTAAAGCTTGACTATTTTTTTTATATTTTATTTTTTTATTTAGTAAACTTATTTAATGAATCATTATCAAGTGTGACTCAACTCGATTTGACTTTGATTATATTAATGATTGTTACAAATAAAATTGTAAATGATACTATAAACGAGCTTTTAATTATACAATAAACGAGTTCTTCACAAGATTTAATGAGCCGAGTTTGGTGGTGTTCAAGCTTGGCTCGTTTATCTTATGAGCTCATTTAACTTAATGAAGTAGTTGACCTGAGCTTTTAATGAGCTTAGCCTTCAAATAGTAGTTTATAACCCTATATGTGTAACTCAAATTGACAACAATGACATAATCACATATACACCTTAATATACATTTACATATACATATATATAATGTAATATATATATATATATATATAAACGAGCTCACAATCGAGCTTATAAACGAGCTTGTTCATGAGCTTGGTCACGAGCTGTGTTCGCGAGCCAAAACGAGCCGAGCTTTTGGCTGCTCAAGCTTGGCTCGTTTATTAATCGAGCTTGAAAATGATGTTCAAGCTTGGCTCGTTTACAATATGAGCTAAACACGAACGAGCCTTTATCGAGCCGAACACCGAGCTACTCACGAACGGCTCGGCTCAAATACACCCCTACCTTTATCCACAGTGGTTACCAAATATCACTATTTGATTTTATCCCACAGTCCACAATCACCTGACGTTGTTAAAAAAAAAGAACAAACCAAACCATGCCTTCTTCTGCTTTGTATGAGGTGGTATTGGCGGCGAAGTCAAGGAGATCTTCTCGTCACCAATTGTCCAGGTAGGTTGTTGCAGTCTTTGTTAATGCTTTGTGTTGTTGTATTGTCTCAATGAGTCTGTTGCTATAGGAGTAGTCTTTTGCTTAGGCTTCATTTTGGTAATCATATTAAATCACTGTTGTATGTAAAAGATATAACTTTATATTCATCACAAAATATTTTTTATTCATATAGTTTTTATTTATTGATAACATTATTGTTAAATTTATAATTTTATTTGTGACATTAATAAATACATGACACTATCTCTAAACAACATTAGTGACGAAGTATTATTACCAATAAAAATATTACTTTTGACAAAAAAAACAATGTTACTATTTAAAACTTTTAGTGTGAACGATAAAATGAATTATTATAACCACTTTATTCATCACTATTTTGTATTTTTTAATGCCGACAGAATTATCATAAATAGTAAAGTTATTGTGACAATATAATTTTACCATAAATCCCAATGTTTTATTGACAACAATTTAGCCATGAATTTTTGAGCATTTGCGACCACATACTTTATCACGAACATTGAAGTTTGTAGTGACAATTAATCACAAATTTTTTGTGTAATTGTGCCCAAATTTCTAAAGTGGTTAATATTATATTTACTACGGAGGTACTTGTGACAAGGGGTGACGACCTCAAAAATTGGTCACTATTAATAATAGTGACACAACTTACTGTGATTTAAACAAGCAAAAATGAACTCTTTTGTATTTAGGGTTGGTGTACAGGAATTAGGGTCTAGTAATTCGAATTTGTTTTTAAATTTTTTTTTGCAGTTGGTCCATTTTTAACTTGATTATTAAATAAATTTTTGTGATTAAGGAATTTTCAGTCTATTTTACTAGCATTAGTTATTTTGTACTTGTATGTGAAAAAATGATGGAAATTTTTTCAAAAAATAGATAAACCACCAAATTTATTTAAGAAATAAGATAAATGCTACATGCAAACTAAATCATTGCCGTATGTAATCCTAATGAGTTATCTATTTCTTAATTCAAATCTTGCCTATAAGTTATGGGGAATTGGATTTATTTGAGAATAAGATTCAAAAATTTTGTTATTAGCATAGCAGAGATGCTTATTTAATTTTGAGAGATCTAGAAATCGAATTTAGAGAAGATCAAAATATGGAATTTGTAAAGCATAATCTTAGGTATATTACTGCAAAATTTCAGATTTTTTGGATGTGTATCTTGTAAGTTACAACCCTTAAATTCAGTGGCTTAAGATAATACTTTTGTGCAGACCGCGAAGCAGTTTTGATTTTTTTTCATGACTTTAGAATTTTAATTAGATATAGAATTATATAGTAAAGTTGTAGAATTCATCATGATCTATGGATGTGAGAAATTTCATAATTTTTACCTTTGTAATGGTCGAGTTATAGCCATATTACTATACTTGAACCCAAATGATATTTCTACAAAAAGCATGAAATTTTGTTAGACAATTTCATGGTCTTATAGGTGGACTTTTGAGAAGAGTGAAATACAAAAGTTATATAGGATTATGTTTTCTAGATACTTGAAAATTTTCAAAATTTATACTGATGTATTTTATGATATATGATTTTATGAGTAAACTCTCTCGGATGGGATGTCTGCGCACAACGTCACGATTAGTGAGTATTTTTTATGGTTATAGAGATTGAATTGGCTATGGTGGAAAATAGAAAAGTTGTTTATTATTAAGTTATCTGATGTTCAGAAAACTATCATTGTCTTTGGAGTTATATATTGAGAGATATGCATGTTTTAAAGAGATATGTCAAAATTATAAGCCTGTAGGAACAACTTGACATTCAAATAAAATGTCTTTCTTTGAGTAGTGCTCTAAACCATGTGAATTTTGGATATGTCATATTTGTAGGTGTCTACTCTTCTTAGAATCTTGAATTTTTTGATTTGGGAAAGTATAGAAAAAGTTATGCTAGATTCAGTTCTCAACGGCTTGAGTCTAACTTGAATCATGCTTCTGTTAATCTTTTTATATATATTTCTATTCTAGTGAGTTCTTTTGTTAATGTTCAGAGTCTATAATAGTCCACGTAGGGAGAATTGATCACTCTAGTTAGGTGGTTAAGAATCTAGTGCTATGTATGATCTTCTAATATTGTTGCAAGCTTTAGAAGTTAGGTTAGTTTAGCACTTGTTTCAATTTTCTTGCTTGTGTTAAAAAGATTTTAAATATCTTTGGAATTTACTTTCAAATATAGGGTATTCTAAGAAAACTTGTTCGATTTGGGATTCAGAGTTTTTGGACGTTAATCAGGTAAGTATCCCACATATAAATCTTATTATATGTATATACTCTAGTTTTTTAACATCTGAAATTTTTGAGAAGAGTACTGTTATTTATTTATTTATATTTAAAATTATTTATTTTTTATTATTTTAGGAATCATTTTAAATTAATTTAAATTTTACGGTAAAGATATGTTATTTTGGTTTAGAATTATTTGAAAGGTTTAATATTTATTTACTTTCGAATTTCAGATATTTATTTAAAACCTGAACTTTTAATTCATTTCTTTAAATTTTAGATATTTATTTAATTTATGATTAATTCATTTATTTAAATTCAGATTATTTATTTTTTTAAATTTTAGATATTTTATTTAATTTTTTATTAACTAATATTATTAGTTTTATTATCTCATGTTTGGATTCAATTAACTGGTTTATTTTGATATGATAAAAATGGAATCATGTGACTACAAATTTCTTATAATTTGCCCTATCTAAATTTTGTTAGTTTATTGTTTTGTGAACATGAAGTATTTTGACATAGAAACTAGTCCCCAATTAACTATGCAATAACCCTGTCACTGGGGGTTAAATACTGACCGTGTCGACATATATTCTGATATAAAAACTATAGTTTCCCACCGCTTTTCGTCGGTGAATAATAACGGCCTCTGATAATTTTGGCTCGGGTCATCAAGGGTAAAAATATGACCTCTGATAATTTTGTCTCGGGTCACCGAGGGTAAATATATGAATTATGTGATTTTGTTTAGGCAATAGTTGTTTGGGGGACCTATATGCTTAGTTTTTGACATCTGTGTTTTACTTGAAATAAATTTGTTTTGTTGATTTTACATTTTGATAAATTATGATTTTGTGTAAGTGTCCCTATATTTTTAGTGGGTGCTTATTGGGTTGTCAAGCTCATAAATATTATCGATATCTCTTTTCAAATCAGGAGTAGAGGTGAGTGGTAGATAGCTTAGCGGGGATCGTTGGGCCATCGCCGATTTAATTAGCATGTAATAAGTCCCATTTGTTGTGGGCCTAGGTTGGATTTGAATAAGTTTGTATTGTTTATGCAAACCACTTAATTTGTTTCTTTGCTTTGTTTAGGATCAAGTTTTGTGGCCTTGCATGTGTACTAGGTTTCATCTTGTAGGTGTATGATCATTTGTCGGCATCCTAGGTCCATTGAGTCTGGTTCGGGGCGTGACAGAGATTAAGGCCAAAAATATGACCCCCACTTTCCATATCCTCTGTTTTCTACAATGAGGATGGTTGATGATGAATAAGGATGGTCGTTAATGAATGTGAGGGTGTGCAAAGACTTAAATTCCCATTTACTGGTACATTGCCTGTATTATAAATTAACTTGAATGCAAAGGACCATGCATGTGAAAGAAAGAAAAAAAAAACCAAATTATTGTGTTCTTTTTTTCCACTAACAAGGCTGGTTGATAATGAATATAAGTAAGCATGGAAAAAATTAAAGAGAAAAATCATCCATAGGTACTTTGTTTTTTTCCAGACAGTTCCTTGGTATTTCAATATTCTAGAAAATTCTTGTACTTTCTACGTTTTACTCATCCATCCTCGCTATTAAGTCCGTTAAGCTTATTTTTATGTAATACTAGAATTGCCTATGTGAGGATGAGAAGTGGAGTTTGAAATAAAAAACCTTGTCACATCAACATTTTTTAACATGTCACATCAATGCTTTTACAGCTTTCTCCAAATCCTTTTAATAAAGCTTGTACTTGTTCCTTGAAGAAAAGCAAACTGCTCTCTTTTCTCATTCTTCTTCACCACAAAGTTGTGAATATAGATGCCATAAGGCTGTGAGTAAACCTCTTGTCTTTTCTCTTTTATCTCATCCTTTGGAGAGGGAGGTGTGGTGGGAAGATGTTTCCAACATTGGATGACTGAGTATGGATGCCATGTTCTTTTGTGGTTCTTACATCTCATGTCTCATGTTGGCTAACAATGTTATATAGAATCACAGAGTTGTTTAGTTCTTCCCCGTCAATGGAGGCCTTTATTGTGGCGAGATACAAAGGAGAATGATGTGATGTAGTTTACAGTGTTGAGTTCCTGGGAGACGATACTAAGTGAGATATGTGAGCATTGGTACTTTGATGTCTCTGTAATAAGAGTAAAGTTTGTGATGCTATTAGCATACAAAATGATTTGTCCTACTAACTCGGAGATAGATTTTCAGTGCATGTGCCACATATACCACATGTTCGACAAAAAAGCTATAGACCTTGTTATGGACGAAGTGAAAGGGACAACGGATGTTCTCACAAGGTTTTTTTTCTCAGCATAATAAAACTATAAATGATGGTGCCTCAATTAGTCATTATGTTATGTTGTGCTTGTTTTCTTTTATGCTTTTAGTTTGGCGATTGCAAAACAATTTAGCCTTTTCCACGTCATATTACACATTTTGACGCATATTCTAGGCTTTATGTTTCCTTTTATGTGTTTACACTTAGTTTCACATAATTGTGTGTATTACTACCATTCTCGATGTATTATTGATTCTTTCTGTTTATTATACAAACTTCCTCTTTATTATTTGTGGTTTCTATGTATTGTCTCATGTTTCCGCTTAGTATCAATAGTTTCAACGTAATTTACCTTATTTACATGTATTACAGATTGTTTCATTTTGCTTAAATTTGCTTAGAGCCCCGGCGGGAGGATGGTGGAATGGGAACTTCTCCATATCTACAACCATGCTCTCTAAAAATAACTCCCTATAATTTGACTAGGTTAACAATTCTTTGACCTTTGATATGCCCCTTGCATATTCGCATATGCACCGGTCGTAAGAAGTACTAAAGTGTATACAATAGGATGGGGTATAGTAGTCGAATCCACAGTGATGAGGAATCTCTTAGTACTAATTGCACTTCTAATATCTAACCCGATCAGAGATTGCGAAAGGTTCTATTCTACGAATCTAAGAAGGATAAGAAGGATGGAAAGGGGAAGGGGGAAAATAGGGAATTAAACTGAGTTAAAACACTGATATGAAGCAGTGCCCTGGACTAATCCCCTTGAGGAGCATGTATTGACTCTTCTACAATGATTATCAGGTACATTTTCTTTGTCCGAAGGGTAAAACCCTAGGTCCGAAGGCTCGACACCATACGCCCTATCTCTATGCACATACTCGATCCTAAAGTCGTATGTGTGCTCTAAAAAGTAATGTTACAACTACGGCAATCATAAACATTATAAAGTTTTGCAATCACAACTATGGCAAACATGCACATCAAGTTTTGTAATCACAACTATAGTTATCATGTACATCAAGCTTTGCAACACAAGATTTAACACAGAAGAATTAAAAAAAAACTCCATAGCCATTATAAAAGAGAAAATAAAATACACATAATATCAAGTAGCCCGAGGCACAGAAGAATGGTTTAGCCCATCACAAGTTCAGACGACGACAAAAAGATAGAGAAAACAAATATGTAAGAATTCATAAAACTCTTTTTTGCTTTTCTAATCCTACCAATCGTGCTCTGGGGGCCTTCCATCTTACTTAGCTCTACTCCAATCGGTGCTCCAGAATCCTAGTTCTCTTCTCTATTCAGATGGTTGTGAAGTTCGTCTAGCAGCCGTCATAGAAAATCCAAGGCCAAGGTCCCCTTAAAACCATAACTTGGGTTGAACCCTTAAAAACTAATTCCCTTCATAAGCATGATCGTGCTTTGGTCATTCTTAATGCCCGTGCACTTTGCATTTGGTTTAGGGTTTGACATCGGCTCTGAAATTCTCCAGGTAATAATCTACACGGGGTAGAAGCATGCCCGTCCTTGGGCTGTGCTTCCATCTTTATGGCCATGCTTTGGGCTCTGTATCCATGCTTCCTCCCTTGAGATAATTTCTTCAAGTCCTAAGATCTGTACGGGGCAGAAGCATGCCCTCAACAGGCTCGTGCTTTCCCTAAAGAAGTGTAGATGAATTCCTTTGATGCCAAATTTGCTCCAAACCTTGTTCTATTATCCCAAAACCTGTTCACTTGCACAACTACGCACAAATACCCAAAGTAATATCAAAACATATAAATTGGATGCTAAAATACAAGCAAAGCATATATAAGAGGTATGTAAAATGTTTATATAAAATGCACTCACCAAATACCACCACACTTAACATTTTCTTGTCCTCAAGCAAACACAATCAACTCACAACAAAAAAAAAAAATATATTAGTGCATGACCTCTGATCTCATAATACTAGGAATTTCAAAAGTATAGAGAGAATCCAAATAGTCAGTGTGTGTTGAATTTATCACAAAATAAAAAGTTTCACTCTTACCTTGTACTCCCTGTGTGTGCGTGAGTTACCCTAAAAAATGTGCCCCGTGTGTTGTTGGATTGAACTATCTAAAGAAAACCTTATTCCTAACTCACTAAGTGGGTAGTAGCTTCATACATCGTAGAGGTAGCCATTTCTCCCAGTATGTCATCAAGTAAACACTTGTGATGCTCAAAATCTGACTACTCAAGAGCGGCTTTCACTCTTCTAAAGTGGTAGCTCTTTCTACCATGTTTTGCACTAATATTTACAAAACACCGGTAGAGCATCCAAAAAGAATCCAAATTTCTGGGGTTTATTACTTCTAAGTTTATTTTTTTTAATTATTAACAAAGAAAGAAAAAACACTATTGGTCAATTAGCTATTGTCTTTCCTAAGCACAAGTGACTCCACAATTAGGATAAAGTGCTAAAAACTTGGGTTTCCAAAGCAAGAGTAAATCTAACACTTAAGTTCAATAAAAATACACTAACACACTCGTGTCCCCCTAGCATTAGAAATTCCTAGCCAAGAAGATCATCCTAAGTCATGCAACATCATGAAGAAATTCAAATAAACACTCCCCCATACTTGAATCGTATATTGTCCCCAATGTACCAAAATACTTGCATGACAAATTGAATCAAGGGCAAATAAAATTGGGGAAAAGTTCATAGGGACTTTCTTGAACACATAGAGTGATGTTGGTGCTCTCAATGTGTATTCCATATTCCAAACCACCTAACATCCTGAGAAGTATAAAAAAAAGGCACACAAGTGAAGCTCAAGCAACCAAAAACAATAAAAGACAAAATAAAATACAATAAAGTAAAAACTGAAATAAAAGTGCTAGGAAATAAAGCATCAGTTTAGTAGGGGACTCCCCATGCTAATTGTAATAAAAATAACATGTCAAAAATAAATAAAAAGTACAAGTCCATAAATGAAAATAAAAGATAAGATAGGATTGATGGTGCCCAGGACTCATCACTATCACCAATATCAGCTGGCTCAGTGCCTCTGGAATCAGTAGGACCGGCGGTTAAATATGGAGTGTCTACGCCCATTGATAAGTGCTTGTGTATTAGTAAACAAAGTATTCTTTTCTTGCATTGAGCATTACTTTTATCAGATTTTAGCGCTATTACATGTGTATTTGTATTACTTTGGTGCATGTAGGGTTGTGGAGCCAAATATGTAAGAAAAAAGCCAATGTAGATCGTGAATGCACTATTTGATAAAATCTTGGAAGGAAAAAATGCGAAGACACAAGTTGGGCTCAAAGATACAAGAATGTGTGCCAACCTCCATGTATTCAAGCAATTACAATGAGTTGAAGGGGCACGAAGGCAGTCATGTTTGCGTATCCCAACTTGTGCAGTGATATATCTTCACCAATGAGACCTTTTATTAAAGAAGTGATGCGATCTATGGCATAAATGTGTGCCCATTTATGTTGGCTCGATAAAAGTGTGAATTGGGAGTGTTTTTAGCGGATATTGTAGCAATCATTCTAAAAAATCACTGTAGCAAATAAATGTAGCAATTCACTGTAGTAATTAATGTTCATAGCCCGCAGAAAATCAGAATTCTAGAGAATCCACACGCTCATGTGGAATTTCCACAGGGGCGTGTGGAAAATCCATAGGGCCGTGTGGATGCCCGATTCTAGCCTATTTAAAGCCGTGATTCAGCTCGATTTCAGGATCCTTCTGTCCATCTTTTCTCCAACTCTTGAAAGGCTTGGGGCTAGGGTTTAGAGGGGAATTGGTAAGGTTTTTGGAGTGGTTCTACGGCTTTGACACCACGTTTCTCTTGGAAGATAGCTATTGGGGGAGGTTTCATCGACACCAATCCGGCGAGGTGTGCCCTAGGCTTGACGAGGGGACCTTTGGAGAGGACAAGGCTACTCCGCAAGACTATCGACACAACTACCGAGGGGGTTTTCCTATGGACTACTTGCTTTTACTTTTGATTTTACTATTGATTGTATCTTGCTCCATGGAGAGCTGAACCCCTAGTGGGTGCTTGGATTTGTGAACCCTAGGATGTATTTGTTTCATTAACCTTTTATTATGCTTTCCTTAATTGATGTTTTAATTAAGTTCCAATCTTTAATGCTTGTTGAATGATTTCTCCTTTAGAGTGACACTAGGGTTGAGAGTTCACATTGGTAATCTTTATGAGTTAGTGATACACTACGAGGGATAGACAAAGCTAGATTGGAGAGGGTCGAGAGAGTGAGTCGAGAGGTAGTGGAGCGTCCTCTTTCTTCTCTGATGTGATTTATCCTACCTCCATTTCCTACAGTTCTTTACGGACACAATAGAGTGAAGTACTAAGAGAGAAACTCCACTGGGGCTTAGTTGTGCGAGCAACAGAGTGAAGTGTTGAAGTAATCCTTAGTATCTAGGGCTTAATTGTGACTAGGTGCCCTTCGCCTGGACCAAAGGGTTAGGTCTACATATAGGAATAAGGTTTATCACTTGGAATCCCTAGAGTGTCTTGAAACTTTGCACAGTGTGAGGTGTTGAGATTGATCGATTTCTCCGCCAGGGCATAGTATAGAGTTAGTCACGGTTGACCTTAGGTTTGGGACCGTGTATCTTAGGATGTCCATGACTCATTGAGCATTAGTTAGGAAGCATAATAGTTGGTTTTGCACTTAAAGCGATAATCCTAGGCAGAACAATATCCAAGAACCCCACTTCATATCGATTGTCTTTCCTCTCACTTATTTGTGCCTCTCTATCTTATTTCTTTTATTTTGTCTACATTACATCTTATCAACACAATCATTGTTTCATCTTCGCTTGGTTAAGTAGCAATCTTGGTGTTTTTATTCCCTACTCCCTTTGGATACGATACCCACTCACCTGGGATTTATTACTTCGATAAACCCGTGCACTTTCCGGTCACACGCAAGGGGTGTGCCACCCACATGATATAAAGAAGTCTCAGGAATATGAGATAGCTCAAATGATGATGATGCACAATGATTGGTGATACGTTAAAGGCTCTCCCCTAGCCATCAACTGAAAGTAGAATATGCATGCAAGGATGGTGCATCGGCGGGTAATATGCGAGGTGTGGTAGATTGTGAGGATGGTGAAGAGGGCACTGTAGACAAAGGGATACCCATCACTCACAACTTGTCTTGGTTGAATGGAGTAAACCTACCAACCCATCGCATTTGGTCTACTCACTCTAGAAAGCTTTATCCCTTGAATCAATTGAGTGATGTATGGTCCCTCAAAGATAACTCTGACCTAGGAATCCATAGCCTAATGATGGAGTGTTATAGCAACAACATATCCTAGATGATAGTGTATGCCATACGTCATACGCAAAAGGTAATCAAAATCATGACGGTTAATGATTCCTGTCCTATCCCACTGACCCGTCACTGTTCCACTAAGAAGTGCATGTATAAATCAAAGGGCATGAGATATGATGGTGGATGCTTTGAAACGGCATGGATCGTAGTCCATGTGGTTAGTGTTGAGCCGTTGCCAACAATGATTTTGTGGTTTCCTTGGCGACCTATGGAAATAGAGGTTCTCATTGTCTGTGATTCTAGTGTAGTCCTCATTGTACAAACCAATGTAAAGGGAAAACTCTATATAACTCATGCGATAAGCCCGCCTGTGGAGTTGAAAACTAATTGCATCGGTCTTGTCTTAAGTTACTTGTCCCCGTGCTTTTTCAAACGTAGCTAACACCTCTAGTGTTAACTCACAATAGGCTCAGTCGGTAATGGTGAAAAATCGCCGCCACAAACCAACATTTATAAGATATTGCACCTCATGGGCTAACTTTTTCACCCTTAATGCACCCCAATCAATAGTATGGGATTTCCTAAACTAGTGTTGTGATAACTATTGGTATCACTTCTGATGAGTTGGTAGTTTAAAATGTTGTGTAGGAGGATTTTCCCTCACACTTCTCATGGCTCTTGCCATCTTTGAAGGGGGGTCCAGAAGTAGCCTTCTTCCTAGGAATAGTAGCTTGCAATAAAAATTGAGAAGTATTAAATGAAGGTAGCAAAATTCTTGAAGGAACACAACCGTGCTCAATGTAAGCATGACTGGATTTTTCAAGTGCACGGTCGTGCTTTAAAAGATCATGGGCGTGCTTTGGGTATATCATCTTCACCAAGGTCAAACAAAACAAAATCATGTGAATGAACTTTAATCTTTAAAGTGGGAAGCTCATAAATGATGGTACAACATGCACTCATGGTGTAAACTGAAGCTAATACTGAGTATAACCACATGATCTCCAAGTAATTGGTGGGGAGAAATGGCATACCTCGGCTTGAAGAAAATGGTGAGAACGACAAGAGAAGGGAACCCTAGACTTGGCTATGGATAACAAAAACTGATAATAACCCCAACTGAAACACCAAAACAAAAGAAGAAAACGAGGGAAAACGAGAGTATCAAGTGAATGAAAACCCTAAGTGGTCATACCTTTTAATAGAATGGAGTCAAAGAGCCAAATGGATCCACTAGAAAGGTGAATTGGGAACTGTGGGATCGAAAATACGCGCCCTAGTGTCATGTCGGTGAAGGGACACCAAGCGATATATTGAATCACAAATGTTATTTTCTTTTATTTATTTTTATCTTTGTGGGCTATTCCTTTCCTAATAGAGGCAAGCCTCTATTATTAATTACCCTAGACTGAAATCTTAGGAACCTCCGATTAAGGGCTCAAGTACAAGTAAATGGAAGAAAACTGCGAATTATAAATTTCATTATGTATCTGTTATATATGTGTGTATGTATATATATATATATATATCTTATATATATATATATTATATTGCTGCATGTGCCTTGTCACTGCATTGCACACCGTGTTGCTGTCTTGAGATATATAAAAATTGCCACCGCCACAAGATGAGCATTCTTGTTGTTGCTTCAGAATGAACATTTTTTTTATATAGCTGCTTCGCGATGGGTATTTTATTCTCATAATTTCATCATCAATTGCTTTGACTTTTGCTATTTCAAGGTCCTTTATATCATCCTTTGCTGGGTTGAAACTTCATTAGTACTTAATCTTTATGGAGATACTCAACAACTCCAGTAATGAATAAATCATTGCACAAAGCTATGATGCATGTACTGCTTAAAGTGATCTCCTTGATTGATTGTTAAATCATCATAATCTTGAAACTCTTCAAAGCTTATAACACCATCACCATTAATTAATATCAAGCCTCTTGATCATTTTCTTGCAGTCCTCCATGCTTTTGGACTTACCAAAACGGCCAAGAGATCTCTTAAAGCTTTTGAGTGTAATGTAACCCTTTACTTCAATCTCATATATTTTGAAATTGATAATCTTCAAACTTTAGTTGTATCTTGTGCTTCCCCATGAAACTTCCTGAAAGAACATGGAGCTCTTAATACTCACAAGCATGTTCCAACTAGTGAGAAGCAGCCAAGTGTCATATTCTCATATCACCACTCGATGCATAAATCCATCTTCCTTTTCTTACTCTTTGATTAATAGGCTTTTCAAAGGTTTGGTGGGGATTTACGTGCTTGCATGCATTCATATATATATATATATATATAAACTATTCCCATATATATTTCTTCATGGTGGGCCCGGCCCTTTTAAAACAAATTTAATTCACGTGAGTGCATGCATAGCATAAGCCCATGTTCTCATTTTTCATCATTTATTTATTTATTTATTTCATTTTATATATGTGAGTATGCATGCATACCATAGATCCATTGCATGGTTCTCATTTTTTTTTTTTGGTTCATTTCACTTTATTTCTTTTCATATATATATATATTGGAGATCATAGGCTTTCATCAATGGATCTCACGTGAGTATGTATGCATGCATGGACAGTGGTGGGTCCCATGTTCCTTAATTCAATTCACAGCTTCAAACATTATAACAATGCTTGCATTAATAACTATCTAAAGCCATACATGCCATGCATGGCAAGTGGTAGGTCCCCCTTTATACATGATTATATAATATTGGGTTGCATTTCTTTCTCCAAATAACAGACTTTTTTTTTTAATAATACTATCATTATTTTTACATGAAAGTTGATCCCAAACCATGCATGTCAATCTTGATTTCAAGCTTTAAAATGTTTATCACCGTTTGATTAATTCACATGAATAAATGTGAATATGAGGGTAATATATTAGAAGGCTACTGCATGGTACTACCACTCTCTTGAGTAACTTCAGTATAAGTATCATGCACAGATCCCGGAACATTCAAAAAGAACCCATTATATATATATATATATATTGATGATGATCCACCACTTGAGTAGTATAACCTGCCATCTGAATGATGAGACCCACAAGATCTTTCCAATGTTTGACATTCGATAAAGCAATCAGATTGCAAAGCATGTAGACTCTGACATCCCCTTATTCTGAAAGCCTTCAACCAATCTAAGCGAAGTGGCCTCCATCATACCTTGCTTAAGATTTTGCATAAGACGGTCGAGAACTTCAAAATCAGAATAAAAAAAATTAAACTCGCTTTCATGGTAACCAAGGCAAGCCTTGTTTTGAATTTCCTTGACTTGACCCTCAATGAGCAATAATTCTTGGAGCCATTTGATCTGAAATTCATGAGACAACAATTGTCGATCTTGCAGAGTAACCCTAGGTGCAGCTTCAAGTTTCCTTGCAGGGGAATAAGAGAAGTGCATTGCATTAGCAAATTTTAGTTCTTCAACATCACCTTTGAGCTTCAAGCACTCGGACTTCAATTTGGAGACTTTTGCAGCCATTCTTTCTCCGGAAGTGAGCTCAGTAGCAAGCTGATGAGTTAGTTTTTTTTAGTTTCCACAACAAATTCATCTGTGAGTGTTTTTAACGAACTTGCTTCAAGTTTAAGCTGTGAAATATTTGATTCAGCTGCCTCTAGTCTTGTTATTGTTTTCCTCATAAGCAACAGCCAGATCATTGTCTACGGAATAGTCAGAACTCCATCCATGAATTCAACCATTGGACCGTCGTGCCCAGTGAGTATTGTCATTCTTGCCTTCTTTCTCAGGAGGATGACTTGAACTATGGGAAGATGCCCCAATGTCACCAGATTCAAAGAGCTGAATGTTTTGAGAAGCCCTATACCCTTGTACAGCTCCACAAACGTTCCTTTGACCATCTTCTCGGCACACTAGATCTTCTTCCGATTCACATGATCATCCCCTCCGGCCCCTTCCTTCCTTTACCCATTGATCAGATCCTCCCAGATCACCGACGTCTTCACCGATATCGTTCGACTCGGCGTTGTCCCCAGAATGTCAATCCTCATCGATGCCACCCTCGGTTTCCCCACCTTTTTCGTCTTCGACCTCACCGCTCCAGTGAAACTCACTCCATTCCTCTCCAGCTCCGCGATCATCTCCTCCGCCACCGGCGTTACATCACCAACCGTCTCCTCATTCTCGGAGACGGAAGATCGGCGGCGGTGAGAAGATCGGTCGTCGATGATCTCCTTGAAATCGAGAAGGATCTGGAGCTGCTTGTTGAGCATCTCTCCTCGCTCGCGGAACTCCGCTTCTTTGCCTGCATAGAAATTGTTTACTTTTGGTAATTTTCTCCATCACCACAGCAACACACCTCTTCTATCCATTTTTTTAGCAGGACAACAAAGCAAAGAAAGGCTTTTTATTTGATGAAGCTTCTGGAGATGGCAAGATTGTCTTTGATTAGACTGCGTACTTGTTGTTCTTTGCATAGGTCACAATGTTCTTGATTATAGTAAGGGCGTCCTTCATCTTGAAATCACAAGCGCAGAGAAAATTCAGAGGATGGTATCGCTTTTCTCGTCGACACCGAGCGAAGAAACATTTCAGATGAATACGACTTTAGATGACGACGCTGGGGTATCCTCTGTTGCGGCGTGGTCGGTGGCTTCTCAAGCTCTTCTTCATTCTTTGACTCCTTCGTCTTCACAACTTCCAGATTTCAGGCTCCTTCGTCTTCACTGCTCCTCATCAGGGACACAGCAGCAAGCAAATGGGCAACGATATTAGCGTCGACTAAGTTGGTGATGGCGGCAGCGGCTCCAATATATATTTCTTCGATGTTGATGACGAACTACGGCGACGACAACAGGCGACGGCAAGCAGCAGCGGCAACAACAATGGCAATTATATATATATATATATATATATATATATAGATATATAGATATAAGAGAAGAGAAAGACCTTCTTCTTCTTTTTGTCTTCTTCTTCGATTCGATCTTCTTCCTTTTCTTTCGCTCCGTTCCTTCCCCCTTTAATTCTTTCATCCTTCGTCCCTTTTTAAAGATCTTCAACGTGGCAGTTGCACAGTTATTCTGATCATGAAGAATTGCGAAGAGACGTGGACGGTTGCTGCGATTTATTTATTTATTTATTTCATATAAATATATATACATATATTATGATTATATATTATACATATATTTTATATTTATATTATATATTTTATTTTGACTTTGGATGATCGTGGGGTGACCACGCCTGGCGCCCCACGTTCCACCTTTTTTTAATTGTATTATTATTATTTTTTTTATCGTATTTTATTTTATTTTAATTTATTATATTTATATATTATAATTTTAATTTATTATATTTATGTATTTATTTTATCTTCCTTTGATATATATATATATATATATTTATATATTTAATTTTTTTGATTTTTTTTATCTGATTTGGATTATTTATTTATTATCTTACTATTTATTATTATTTGTATTTTTTATTTTTATTTTTATTATCATTATTATATATATATATATATATATATATATATATATGGCTAAACATCATCTGCGGACGTTCGTAGATTCGTCCGCAGATGATGTACAGTAACTTTAATAGGGTTGGATGACCATGATTGATTCAGTTACTGTGCTGAGATTGATTGGATGGTTCAGATTAAAACACTGTGCATCCCACTTTTTACTGTGCTTATGAATAGTGCACAGTGTTACTGTTCATAGAACGGTGTGCAGCCGTTGGATTGAAATCCAACGGCCCATATCAACGTTCACAGATTACGAATCTGTGAACGTTCGCAGAGGATGCATCCTCTCTCTATATATATATATATTAATTTATATTATCTACATATCATTATTATTATTATTATTATTATTTATTTATTATTATTATTTTTATCTTATTATTATTTATATATCTTTTATCCGACTTAATCTTTTAATTATTATTTTTATTATTTATTTTTTTATTTATTTTATTATTATTATTTTTTATCTGATATATATTTTTTTATCTGATTTGAATTGAATTGTTTTATTGTTATTATTATTTTTTATTAATTTAATTTAATTTAATTTATTATTATGTTTTATCTAATTGTATTATTATTATTATTTGATATAATTTGATTATATTTAATTAATATAGATTTTTATGTGATTTCATTTATTTTATTTTATTTTAATTTGATTTTATTTGACTTATTATTGTTATTATTTATTTTATTATTATTATTATTTGATTAATTTTTTCTATTATTATTAATTTTAATTATATTTTTATTTTTATTTATTTATTTATTTTTTTTATTTTTTTTTACTTCGTGATTTGCGTTCATGGCTGATCTTGGGATTGAGATTGCCTCGAAATGTGTGGACTAGGCTGATCTTTAGATTTATGTATTTAGAATCGCCTCGAGATGTGTGCTCTCGGCTGATTTTGAGGCTTGAGTATTTTAGACTGCCTTGAGTTCTGTGCTCTCGGTTAGTCTTGAGATTTGTGTATTTCAGACCGCCTTGAGATCGGTGCTCTTGGCTAAATCTGGAGATTTTAGTATTTTAGACCGCCTCGAGATCTGTGCACTCGGCAGGTCTTGAGATTTGTGTATTTTTTTTAATATTTTGGATCGTCTCGAGATCGGTGCTCTCGGCCGATCTTGGGATTTGAGTATTTTAGACCGCCTCGAGATCTGTGCTCTCGGCTGGTCTTGAGATTTGTGTATTTTGGATATTTTGGATCGCCTCGAGGTCGGTGCTCTCGGGTGATCTTGAGATTTGAGTATTTTAGACCGTCTTGAGATCAGTGCTCTCAACTAGTCCTGAGATTTGTGTATTTTGGATATTTTGGATTACCTCGAGATCGGTGCTCTCGACTAATCTTGAGATTTGTGTATTTCAGACAGCCTTGAGATCGGTGCTGTTGGCTGGTCTTGAGATTTGGATATTTTGAATATTTTGTCTAAATTAGGGGATACATTTAATTTATTTATTATTATTATTTTTTATATAAACAGGAAGCATGAGCCTGCTTTTGCCCATGTTGACACCAGTGCGAATTACAGAAAAACCAACAAACACTCCAGAAAACTCTACACAGCCGTGTTAGGAGCACAAAGACAGTGCTTCATGGGAAGCATAGCTTATGCATGGGCATATTTTGCCCATGCTTCCGGCAAAATCTATTTTTTCAAATTCTTGCAAAGTGCACAACCATTATGCACGGTCATGCTTTGCCAGCGTTCAGCTTAGGAAAGTTTCTAGGCCTCAAATTCCCCAACTTTCAAAACTCTAACAGATGGGATCATTACCCACATAGCTAATCGAAAGGATTTGCAATAAAAAACTCTTAAAACACTTAGAATCTTGAAACTAAAATAGAGAAACCACCAGCCAACACAAAAAACTTAAAAGAAAAACAATCAAGTAAACTAAAATACTTAAGAAAACAAAACATAACCAAGGCTTGGGCTGCTCCCAAGGAGCGCTTGTTTACCATCACTAGCTTAACATACCTGCTCGCTTGTTATGGGGGATTGTGAAGTTGAATCTTATCTTGAGCACTTTCCTAAAAAACACCTTCCATGAGTAGATAAGATTTCAACTGGTGTCCATTAACCTTAAAAGTCACCTTTGTTGGATGAGAAATCTCTACCGTAGCATGAGAAAAACTTTGGGTGATAATGTATGGCCCAGACCATTGAGATTTGAGTTTACCAGGTAAAAGTCTAAACCTTGAGTTAAATAGCAAGACTTGATCCCCAATGTGGAATTGTTTATCTCCCTTGATGTGACTATCATGGAACTGCTTAACTCGTTCCTTATATAATATGAAATTTTCATATACTTTTTGATGGCACTCTTCTAACTTATTAAGCTTAAAATTTTTCCCTTCCGTCCCACATATACAATGTCAAAATTTAGGAATTTCGTAGCTCAATATGCTTGATGTTCCAATTCAATCGGTAGATAACATGCCTTTTCATACACTAGACGACGATAAGGAGTGTGCCCTATGGGGGTCTTATATGCTATTCTATAAGCCCACAAAGCGTTATCTAATCATTTGACCCTATCTCTTCTATTGTGATGCACAATCTTCTTCCAAAATTCGCTTCAGTTAACGATTCTTGACTTCAACTTGTCCACCTGTCTTGGGGTGGTATGCTGTGGCTATGTGGTGGTCAACCCCATATTTCTTCATTACCTTCTTAAACAGCGTGTTGCAAAAATGTGTTCCATGATCATTGATGATTTCTCGTGGGCTACCAAATCTTGAGAATAGCTTTTTAAAATTTTTTACCACTATTCGGGCATCATTAGTTGGTAAAGCTCGTGCTTCCACCCATTTAGATGCATAATCCACTACCACCAACATGTACTTGTTACTGCTCAAATTTGGGAATGGTCCCATGAAATCAATTCCAGAGACATCAAACACTTCACATTGTTAAATGGGATTATGTTTCATCTCATCACTTTTTGATAAATTACCACTTAGTTGACATTGATCACAAGAGTTCAAAAATTTCCAAGCATCACTAAACATTGAAGGCCAAAAAAAATCCTGCTTCCAAGACTTTCTCAATAGTTCAATTTGCACTAAAGTGGCCTCCAACCACTCTAGAGTGACAATGTTGTAAAATTTTCCATCCCTCTAAGTGGGAAACACACCGCCTCACCATTAAATCTGCACAAACCTTGTATAGAAATAGATCTTCCCACACATAATGCTTCACATCTTATAGAAATTTCTTCCGTTGTTGATATGAAAACTGTGTAGGAATGATGTGTCCTACCAAGTAGTTCGCATAATCCACAAACCAGGGGTGTTCCGAATCTTGAGGTTGCTTTCCTTGAAAGTGGTATAAATGTTCCTCGGGTAGTGCATCATCAATCTCTTTTTCAAAAACTATCTCCCCTTTCAGATATTCTAAATGGGAGAGATAATCGGCTACCACATTCTTAGAGCCCAGTTTATCCCTAATTTCCAAATCAAATTCTTGTAGTAAAAGAACACACCTTATCAAATGCAGTTTTGCATCTATCTTTCACAAAAGATACCTCAATGCTGCATGATCAGTGTAAACCACAACTTTAGACAAGACTAGATATGGGCGGAATTTATCAAAGGCATAGACAATAGCAAGCAATTCCTTCTCTGCAATAGTGTAATTCTCTTGAACCAATGTTAGCATCTTACTTGCATAGTAGATAGGATGAAATTGCTTATCGTGTCCCTGCCCTAGCACAACCCCCACTGCCCAATCACTTGCATCATACATGAGCTCAAAAGGAAGACTCCAATCAGGAGACTTGATAATGGCCGCATTAATCAACATCTCCTTTAACAATTGAAAAGATTTAAGACCCTCTTGATCAAAATTAAAATGACCATCCTTCTACAGAAGCTTAGTCATGGGTTTCAAAATTTTTTAAAAGTCCTTGATGAATCGTCGATAAAAACTCACATAACCTAGAGAACTCCGAATGTCTTTTGTAGAAATCATTGGTGGAAGCTTTTCAATTGTCTCATTCTTTGCCTTGTCGACCTCTATCCTGGAGTGAGAGATTTTTTGTCCCAATATTATTCCTTCTTCACCATGAAGTGACATTTCTCCAGACTGAGCACCAAATTGTTCTCCGTGCATCGAGCTAGTATCTTTTCCAAATTGCACAAACACCCTTCAATAGAATATCTAAAAATTGAGAATTTGTCCAAAAAAACATCCATGATATCCTCAATAATATCATCAAAAAATGGACATCATATATCTTTGAAATGTGGCTGGTGTGTTAGACAACTAAAATGGCATCATCTGGTAAGCAAATGTCCCATATGGACATGTAAAGGTTGTCTTCTATTTATTTTCAAGTGCAATGGGAATTTGTAAATACCTAGACATTCCATGAAGAAAACAATACTAGTACATGTATCCAGAAAGGTGCTTCAACATTTGGTCTATGAAAGGTTGCAAGAAGTGATCTTTATGTGTAACATCATTTAACTTCCTATAATTTATACAAACTCATCATCCTGTAACTGTTTGGGTTAGAATCAGTTCATTTTTATCATTAGGAACCACGGTCATTCCTCACTTCTTCCACACCACGAGAACTGTGCTGACCCATGCACTATTTGAGATGGGATAAATTACCCCAGCATCTATAAGCTTCTTCACTTTTTTCCTTTACCACCTCTATCATATTCAGGTTTAACCTCCTTTGTGGTTGTACTTTTGGCTTGATTTCATTTTCCATTAGAATTTTGTGAGTGCAAAATAACGGACTAATTCCTTTAATGTTGGAGATCTTCCATGCGATTGCCCTCTTGTGTCTTTTCAATAATCCTAATAGTTTCTTCTTCTAATTGGGTTTTAACATGGAGGCTATGATCACTAGTAGCTTGGATTTATCACCCAAAAATGCATACTCTAAATGCTCAGGTAACTTTTTCAATTCTAACTCTGGAGGTTACTCAATTGATGGTTTCAATTTTTCCCAATATGTTGATGAAATTTCTACCACTAAACCACTATTTGCAGCATAAAGATCTACATCTATTTGAACTGGTTGACCATATATCTCGAAATCAGATCTCCCCTGTCCCGCTTTGTGCTCAAATTTCTCACTTTTTGCATGTGACATGCAAAATTCTGTCCCTACTGAAATTGACATGACTTGCTCAGAATTTTGCCCTTCTTTCTAAACTCCCAGAGGTATCTCTTCTCCTACACTTGATGCACACTGCCATTATATTGGGTTTTCATGGAAAGTGGAGACCAACTCATCTATACTAAGATCTTCCCCATACTCCTTAATCTAGTGTGGTTTGCTTGCGTGAAATGTGCTAACAAGTCTGTCAAACTTGGCTCTAGATGGGAGTAGTTCAGATGATGATGATCAAATGAAAGACACAGATGGTGCCCCAAAATTGACAGTAGTTCATCCATATTAAAAGTACATAAATAATAAATGGATCAAAGAATTATAAATCAAATAAAAATGAGAGAATAAAATAGAAAAATTCAAGAAAATTAAAATGGCTAGATTACTAAAATCTGAATGTTCCTAAAAGTCACCAATCCCCAGCAACGGTACCAAAAACTTGATATTCCCCTTGCGTACTGAGAACGCCTTTTTCCGTATGTACCGTAAGTGCACCGGTTTATCAAAGTAATAATAACCTAGTGAGTGGGTAGTCGAATCCATAGGGAATAGTGGTTAGAAACACAAAGATTGCTATTTAACTAGAACAAAAAATGAATTAATAGTGATGTGAATAAGAATCAATGCAAATAGAAATAAGAAAAGAAGGAAAAGGAGGCGCAAATATAAGATAGGAGAGGCAATCGACGATAAATGGGGGATCTGGACATTGCTCACCCTAGGACTATTGTTTCAAGTGCACGACCAATCATTATGTTTCCTAACTAATGTACAATGAGTCATGGAGATCCTTAAACACACGGTCCCAAAACTTAAGGTCAATCGTGACTAACCCTACACTATGCCCCGGTGGAGAAATCTCTCAGTCTCGACACCTCACACTGTGCTAGGTTGTTTTAGGCTCTAGGGATTCAAAGTAATAAAACCTATTCCCTAAAATTGATCTAATCCTTTGGTCCAGGCGAAAGACCCCTAGTCACAATTAAGCCCGTGATAGTAAGGATTACTTCAACGCTTCACTCTGTTGCTTGCGCAACTAAGCCCTAGCGGAGTTCATCTCTTAGCACTTCACTTTATTGTGACCGCAAATAACTCTTGGAACATGGAGGTAGGATAAATCACACCGCAGGGGAAAGGGGACGTTCTGCTACCTCTCGACTCACCCTCTCAATCCTCTCCAATCTAGCATTGGCTAACCCTCATGGTGTGTCACTCATCCACAAGGATTACTAAAATGGATTCTCAACCCCAGTGTCACTCTAAGGGAAAATCAACTCAACAGGCATTCAAGATTGAAACTCAATTAAAATATTAATTAATGAAAGCATAATAAGAGGTCAAAGAAACAATATCATCCTAGGGTTCATAAGCCCAAGTACCCACTTGGGGTTTCGCTCTCCATGAAGCAAAATACAATCAATAATGAAATCAATAGTAAAAATACACAATCCATGAATAAAACCCCCTTGGTGTTCGTGTCGATGGTCTTGTGGAGTGGCTGCGTCTTCTCCAATGGTCCCCTTGTCAAGCTTAGGGCATACCTTGCGGGATCGATGTCGACGAAAGCTCCCCCAATAACTCTCTTCCGAAGGAAATGCGGTGTTAAAGGCTGTAAACCTCTCCAAAAGCCTAGCTAAAGCCTCTCCAAACCCTAGCTGCGGGCGCCTCCAAAGGTTAGAAAAGATAGGCTAAATGATGGAAAGAGGGATCCCCAAATCGGGCTGGAATCGCAACTTAAATAGGGCTGGAATCGGGAATCCACACGGGCGTGTGGAATTTCCACACATCCATGTGAATATGTAGAAATTCGTTTTTTAGTCGCCTGTGAACAATAACTGCTATAGTAAATTATTACAATGATTAGCTATAGTATCTGCTACAGTACTCTGACAAAATATTCCCGAATCCACACTTTTTATCGAGACAACATAAACGACACACATCCATGCTGTAGATTGTGTTGCATCTTCAAATAAAAACATATTTGATGACTAACAATCTTGCTAGCATTGCATAAGTCGAAACACATGAGTGTGACTGTCTTTGTGCCCCTCCAATTGGCAAATTCACTTGAGCACAACGGAGGTTGGCACACACTCACATGTCTTTGAGCTCAACTTGTGTTTTCACGTTTGTTCACTCCAAGATTCCATCAATAAAGTGCAAACGCAATCTACTTTGGCTTCTTTCTTCCATACTTGTCTCCATAACCCTACATGCACAAAGAACACAAATATACTTGTATTAGCGACAAAATCTGAGAAAAGTAATGCTCATCGTAAGAAAAGAATATTTCGTATTACTAATACACAAGCACGTATCAAATTCCCCCACACTTAAGCTTTTGCTTGTCCTCAACCAAAAATAAAACATTGAAGCATAGAAGAAGGAAATATTGAAAGTGATTGGCCTTAGGTTCACCAAAGCATGCAAGGGAAGAATTCTACAAGTAAGGGAATTTCAACATTAAATATGAAAAATCAATGCTCTAGCTAAAAATTCGAATAAAAAAGGACAACAAACCCAAAATCGTGTGAGTGTTTGTAGACTCACTCAAGTCAATCTAACGTATACTCCTCAAAGTTCTAAGCATAAGGGACTTTTTTATACAAAACAAAGCAAAGAGACGGTAGTAGCTTCACACATCCTCTAAGGTAGCCTTTTCCAAAGCGGCCGCTAAGGTGTTTTCACACTTTCGAGGTGGTAGCTCTTTCTACCGGGGTAGTAGCTTTCGCTCATCCCATGAAATACCTCTTTCTCTCATTAGGGCATAACTAGTATCCGACTTATGAGAGTAGCTTCATACTTCATAGGTGATAGCTCTTTCCACCCCAAATGCACAGCCAAAACAAATATTTTCTTTCTTTTTCCAATTTTTTTTAGCAAAAAAAAATTAACACAAGAAACAAAACTAACTAGTCCCTTAAACAGCGAACTTGAGTTTATACAAGGTTTCATGAGAGAGTAGTGCAGCAAATGTCAATCGGACAAAAATTCCTAGAAATTCAAGTAAAAACTAGAGCATGAGAACATTTTAAAAATTCTCCTACTCAAGAATACAACCATTGCAACTAAGGTGAACCGCCATTGGCTACGTGAGTATGTAATTTCAGTCAAAACTTGTGTAATGTACATGTGTAATGTGAACTCCCCACCACACTTAAGATGTACATTACCCTCAATGCACGCATGCAAGCACAATAAAAAGTATAACATTCAAGATCATATGTGAAGGTGGGCAATTGAAACAATACTCCCTTGAACTCCTAATCGTACCTATGATGGAGCTATATTCCTTGAGAGTTGAGTTACAATGGGTTATGGAGCACACACGGCCATGTGAAAATCACATTGACCGTATCTATGACTAGTCCTCAATTTTACTCACAAGACCATCTGCACGTATACACAAAGGGTTCAGTGAAGCTCAACAAAAACAAAATAAAGCTCGAGTATATAAAGATAAAGCAATGAAATACAACTCGAGACAACGAAGATAAAAGATAAACTCAGAAGAAAGATCCTTTCTGAGAAGTACAAGACCAAAACAAAATGCAGAAATAAAATATGAAAAATTGGAAACTAAAATAGGGACGCATCAAGCGTCAATGTTTGGTGCGGTCTCTGCTGGTGCTATTACCAGTGCTGGTGAAGAATGTGGATCAACTGGTGCTGGTACTGGTGATGATGGTGCTGGGGATGCCTGAGGAGTCCAGGGTCACATAACAAACGGAGATGTCGCGTCTCGCTCAAGGATCTGCTGTAAAATGTCGAGACGGGTCATTACCTCAAAATGGTTCGCTGCTTGTGTGGCACGAACCTCAGCAATCTTAGTCCATAACACCCTTACAGCACTCTCGAGCCTCTCAAAATGATCATAGGCTTGAGACAGAAAACATGCACACTTGAGGCGGCTTCTGTGTTGCAGGTGGTGCCTTGGCCTCTATCTGCTCGGGCTGAGGCTCGAGAATAGGCTGAGATCCCTAAGCTGCGTCATTCTCTGCCTCAGCTATCTCGGGGGTGCTTGCTAATATATACACTCTAGGCTTGTATCTGTGCACCAATCCTATTAGTCTCATCGTATCCAGGCCTAAATAGGAAGGAATGATCGTCTTCTCAACCCCACGGATGGCGTCTAACAAACCCATGCCCTTGACGAGTCTGAAAATGTACGGGTCTGAAAAGATGACACCCAATCTGACATACTGCCCCTGGTGGCGCAAATACTCATCTAATATATGTCCCAAATGAATCAGCTGACGCTGCACCATCAAATACAGATATAATAACTCCTGCCGGCTTAAAACTCCAGTGCTGTCACCACGACCATTCACCGACTTGCTCAAAATGGCATGCAAATAATGATATTCAGGTCATGAAAGACATGTGGCCTTGGACACTCCTGGGTCATACTGCCCCTGGCTGCATAAAGTGCTATACACTCTCTGAGGAGTCAAACTACCAGGATAATCAGGCAGAAGTCACTCATACAACTCACTAATAGTAAAAGTCTCATCATATAGTTTCAACCGGATCGAAAACTGTGTGACGCTCATAGTATAGTGATGTCCAAATGCTTTGAACTGCATGAAGTCAACACTGTCAAAACTCGAATGATGCCAATACCTCTAGTGTCAATGTATGGATAGCCGGCTCCCTAATCAATCACAACTGCCGCCAATTACCCACTGACATAAGCTCCTCGACCTCATCAGCTAAATCTCCCCTTGCTGAACCTCTCTGAGTGCACTCAAGTCCAGAAATCGAGTCTGACCGAACTTGAGTTTGGATAATCTCGCAAATCAAGCCCAGTGCTCTGGAATAGCAAACTCTAACTACTCTGGCTAGGGAGATGCTTCTCGGGGACGCTTGCCAGCCGCTTTCTTAGTCCTAGATGCCATACCTATAAATATTGAATAGAAATTGATAAAATTCATTCAAAATAATAATACTGTAGAAATCCACACGATCGTGTGGAAATTCCACATGCCCGTGTGGATTCACGGGTCGTGAAAGCCGTACAGGCACTATATAATACACTAAAAAAACATCATAAATTCATTCTAAAGTTCTCCTAAAACAAGCATCCATCATTTAAACATAAAAACGAAGCACATTCACCAGTTTTAATCAAATAAAATCAAGTATACCAAAGAAAAGAGAGAATGAGGGTTTACTGACAAGATGAAGATGAAAACCTTGAAATCGGCCGGAAAACTCAAGTAAAATCTCTCTAAAACGATGGTGCGAAATCGAGAGAGTGCGAGGATGTATTCTTAAAGAGTTTGGGAGTGTGAAAATGAAAGGCGAACAAGATTTATGAAGAGAAATCACGTGCTTTTGAATTCTGTACGTCCACCCGGGCGTGTGGAAATCACCCACGCCCATGTGACTCCATAGGAGAGCCTCACAGGGGCAGACACACGCCCCTGTGTGCTCTCGGGATGGCATTCTTTGGCTTTAAATCCAACCACATGGGTGTGTGGAAATTCCCCACACCCGTGTGCCCGACCCACAGTGGCACCCGCACACCCTTGTGGCTCCTCTGTCCACACGAGAATTTCTCTAAGTGTTTCACACTCGTGTGAAAATTCCACACAGGTGTGGATCTTCACAAGGCCATTCACAGGGACAGTCACATGCCCCTGTGTCTTCTCGGGATGGAAGAGAATTTTCTGTAGAAAATCACACGAGCGTGTGGGTATTACCCATGCCGGTATGTAGTTCACATGGTCAGACACAGGGACAGACACACGCCCATTTGTCTTCTCAAGATAGAGCTCTGAACTTCTGCAGAGAAACACACGCCCATGTGGAATTTTCACACCGGTGTGTGATCGTCACAAAGTCATTCACAAAGCTAGACACACACCCCTGTGTCCTCTCGGGATGAGCTTTGAACAAAAACACATGCCCATGTGGAATTTCCACACGGCCGTGTGTCTTCTCTGGATAACTTAGAAAAATTTACAGACTTTGCAAAAAATTTCTGAACATTTACATTTATTTAGAGCCTACCTATATTATGCGAAAATAACCCGAGAATCATGAAAAACACGCTCAAACGACAAAGAAAACTTTGTCACACACAATTAAGCACATGATAATACCAATAATCCACGAGAAAATCACAACAATGGCTTGTAAAAGATCAAGACACCAACACTCAAGCTCTTATTCATGCAAACACTAACTAAAACCTAGAAAAATAGTAAAGACTTGGGTTTCCTCCCAAGAAGTGTTTGTTTAACGTCACTTAGCTTGACGTACTTGACCTTAACTCACGGGGACTCATAGATGAAGGTTTCTCTTTCACCCATGATTTGAAAGCATGATGAACATAGTCTTTTGAAAGTAGAGGGGGAGTTATCAAGTTTCTTACTGCACAAGGGTTCGCCACCCTTACTCCATTCTTGCTCATCCCTATTAGCCTTGGGTCATTTCTTGTGACGTATCCTTGCACGCTTCATCTTCTGGAGTATCTTCGTCATGATCCCCGGGGTAGGTTGTATCTTGTTCTCTAGACCAATCGTCATCACGTCTTCATCCTCCACTTCTTGCTCTAGGAACCCCTCATACGGGTCTGGACACATCATTTCCTGCACATATTCATCTATTAGTTCATCAGTAGTGTCAAAAAAATACAAAGTATCATCAAAGTCTAGAGAATGTCTCATGGATTCGGCGAGACGGTATGTAAGCTTATCGTCCCCAACTCGTAAAGTCAACTCCTTTCCATCCATGTCGATATGAGCTTTGGAAGTGCGAAAGAAGGGCCTTTCATGTATCAAAATAACATCGACATCCTCATCAACTTCCAACACTACGAAGTCTACAGTAAATAAGTACTTGTCAACCTTCACAAGTACATCTTCGATGATGCCCCTCGGATGTCTAACCGTTCGGTCTGCCAATTGTAATGTCATTCGAGTGGGCCTAGGCTCTCCCAAGCCTAGCTTTCGGAAGAATGTATAAGGCATGACATTGATGCTAGCCCCTGAGTCCACCAATGCCTTTTCTTCACCCATGTTACCAATGTTGCACGGAATGATCAAGCTTCTGAGGTCCTTCTTGTTCGGCATATTCTTTTGCAACACCGCCAAACATGAACCATTTAGAATCACAGATGCACTCTCCTCTAACTTCCTCTTGTTGGTTATGAGGTCCTTGAGAAACTTTGCATAACGAGGCATTTGAGACAACGCCTCCACAAACTGGATGTTGATGTGCAACTGCTTAAATAAACCCAAGAACTTCTTATATTTCTCATCATTTTGGTCGTTCTTTAATCTTGAAGGATAAGGGATTCTTGGCTTGTAAGGTGGTAATGCCACCTTTTTTCCTATTGTTCTCTCAACCTCCACGACCTCAGGTGCTTCAACATTGGTCTTTCCACTCGGAAGACTACCCTCAACCTCACGACCACTTCTCAAAGTGATCGCCTTCACATGTTCCCTCAAATTGTTTTCGGTGTTACTAGGCAAGCTTCCTTGAGGTCTCTCCGATAACGACTTCGCAATTTGTCTCACTTGATTCTCCAAATTGTGCAATGATGTGGTGTGGTTGCAAAGTGTGGCTTTAACCGATTGAAATCTTGTATTCGACGATTGAATGAACTTGGTTAAAGCCTTCTCTAAATCAGTCATCCGGCTTTCCAACCCTGAAACTCGATTCTCCATATTCGGGGCTTGTTGTTGTTGGAAACCAGGTGGTGCCATTGTCTTCTATTGCCCTTGATTACTCCATGAAAGATTCGGATGGCTACTCCAACCCGGATTGTGGGTGTTTCTATATGGATTGCCTTGGTTTCTCATTGCATTACCCACAAAGTCAATTTGTTCTACAAAGGATGTACCACCAATAGAAATCAGGTAATCAAATGGAGCATGTCCTCCCCCACATCCTGTACAACTAGTCATGGCCGTCACTCTATTAGAAGTTAGATTGTCTAACTTCTTGCTCAATGATTCCACTTGGGCCACCATTAAAGTCACTGTGTTAATCTCATGAAGTCCGACTACCTTCTTTCTATCCCTTGTGTTTCACTGATAACTGTTCATAGTGATTTCCTTAATGAGATACCGGGCTTCTTTCGGGGTCATGCTCCCTAAGGTACCTCCTACTGCAGCATCGAGTAACTACTTCATACTTGGGTTCAACCCACTATAGAAAGTTTGAATAATCATTCACTTGGGGAACCCATGTTGAGGACATTTCTACAGGAGCTCCTTGAACCTATCCCGTGTCTCAAAAAGAGACTCCAATTCCATTTGCACAAAAGAAGAAATTTCATTCTTAAGCTTCACAGATTTTCTAGGAGGGAAATATCGTGCAAGAAAAGCTTCTACCATCTCCTCCCAAGTAATAATCGATGCTCGAGGTAATGAATGTAGCCACTTCTTTGCTCTCCCCTTCAAGGAAAATGGGAAGACCCTCAATCTGATAGCATTATTCGTAACTCCATTCATCTTGAGCATGTCACACACTTTCAAGAAGTTCTCTATGTGATTGTTTGGATCCTCATCGGCCAAACTATTAAACTGTGCTGACTATTGTAACATTAGGATGAATGCTGGCTTGAGCTCAAAATTTTGAGCTATAATCTATGGCCGCAGAATGCTAGATTGTGTGCCAAGAACTGTGAGTTTGGCATAATCAGACAGTGTCCTCTTCTGCTCATTCTGTTCTGCTATATCTGACCCTTCACCTTCTACCTCAGCTTGATTTGTCTGCTCTTGCACAGGTTCTTTACCCCTTCTACGAAGTGTTCGTTCAAGTTTAGGATCATCTTCAACCAATGTCGAAGGGTTCCCTCTGGTCATAACCTGGAGCTGCAACCAAAGAAAGAAAAATAAATGAGAATGAAGGAAGAATAAGAAATTGTGAAATAGAATAAATGGTGAATGGCTAAAACAGCAAAGTGCAAAGTGTTTCTAAAACGCCTACTCCCCGGCAATGGCACCAAAAACTTGACAATGTCTTTTTGCGTGTGTCTCGTAAGTGCACTGGTTTATTGAAGTAATAATATCCTAGAGAGTGGGTAGTCGAATCCATAGGGAATAGTGATTAGAAACACAAATATTGCTATTTAACTAGAACAAAAAATGAATTAATAGTGATGTGAATAAGAATCAATGCAAGTAGAAATAAGAAAAGAAGAAGAAGGAGGCGCAAATAAAAGATAGGAGAGGCAATCGACGATAAATGGGGCACCCGGACATTGTTCACCCTAGGACTATTGTTTCAAGTGCAAGACCAATCATTATGTTTCCTAACTAATGTATAATCAGTCGTGGAGATCCTTAAAAACACGGTCCCAAAACTTAAGGTCAACCGTAGCTAACCCTACACTATGCCCTGGTGGAGAAATCTCTCAGTCTCGACACCTCACACTGTGCTAGGTTGTTTTAGGCTCTAGGGATTCCAAGTGATAAACCATATTCCCTAAAATTGATCTAACTCCTTGGTCAAGGCGAAAGACCCCTAGTTACAAATAAGCACGAGATAGTAAGGATTACTTCAACGCTTCACTCTGTTGCTTGCGTAACTAAGCCCCAGTGGAGTTTGTCTCTTAGCACTTCCCTTTATTGTGACCGCAAAGAACTCTTGGAACATGGAGGTAGGATAAATCACACCGAAGGGGAAAGGGGACGTTTCACTATTTCTCGACTCACCCTCTCAACCCTCTCCAATCTAGCATTGTCTAATCCTCATGGTGTGTCACTCATCCACAAGGATTACTAAAATGGATTCTCAACCCTAGTGTCACTCTATGGAAAAATCAACTCAACAGTCATTCAAGATTGGAACTCAATTAAAACATCAATTAATGAAAGCATAATAAAAGGTCAAATAAACAATATCATCCTAGGGTTTACAAGCCCAAGTACCCACTTGTGGTTTAGCTCTCCATGAAGAAAAATACAATCAATAATGAAATCAAAAGTAAAAATATACAATCCATGAATAAAACCCCCTTGGTGTTCGTGTCGATGGTCTTGTGGAGTGGCTGCGTCTTCTCCAAAGGTCCCCTTGTCAAGCTTAGGGCATACCTCGCCGGATCGATGTCGACGAAAGCTCCCCCAATAACTCTCTTCCGAAGGAAATGCGGTGTCAAAGGCTGTAAACTTCTCCAAAAGCCAAGCCAAAGCCTCTTCGAACCCTAGCCACGGGCGCCTCCAAAGGTGAGAAAAGATAGGCCAAAGGATGGAAAGAAGGATCCCCAAATCGGGCTGGAATCACGACTTAAATAAGGCTAGTGGGCATCCACACGAGCATGTGGAATTTCCACATGCTCGTGTGAATCTGTAGAAATTCATTTTTCAGCGGCCTGGGAACAGTAACTGCTATAGTAAATTGCTACAATGATTTTCTACAGTAACCTGCTATAATACTCCGCAAAAATACTCCCGAATCTACAGTTTTCATCGAGGCAACATAAACGGGTACACGTCCATGCTGTAGATCGCATTGCATCTTCAAATAAAAACACATTTGACAACAATCTTGCTAGCATTGCATAAGTCAGAACACATGAGTGTGACTACCTTTGTGGCCCTCCAATTGGCATATTCATTTGAGCACAATGAAGGTTGGCACACACTCACATGTCTTTGAGCACAACTTGTGTCTTCACATTTGTTCACTCCAAGATTCCATCAACAATGTGCAAACGCAATCTAATTTGGCTTCTTTCTTCCGTACTTATCTCCATAACCGTACATGCACAAAAGAACACAAATAGACATGTATTAGCCATAAAATCTGAGAAAAGTAATGCTCATCGTAAGAAAAGAATACTTCATATTACTAATACACAAGCAGTTATCACATATCCACAAGTGCAAAAGTTGTAAGAAGTAGTAAATTGTACCCATTATGGCCGGGTAGTCGAATTCACAGGGACTAGGAATCTCTTAATATTAATTGCTCTTCTAATATCTAACTAGATCAAAGATTGTGAAAGGTTATAATCTACGAATCTAAGAAGGATAGAAGGATGGAAAGAGTAAGGGAAAAAAAGGGAATTAAAATACATTAGAAACACTGATATGAAGCAACGCCCCAGACTAATCCCCTTGAGGATCATGTATTGACTCTTTTACAATGACTATCAAGTATCTCTTCTTGGTTTGAAGGGTAAAACCCTAGGTTAGAAGGCTCAACACCATACACCCTATCTCTAGACATGTACCCAATTTGAAATTCCAATGTGTACTCTAAAGACAATGTTACAACTACGACAATCATACACATCAAGTTTTGCAATCACAACTATAGCAATCATGCACATCAAGTTTTGCAAGACAAGATTTAACATAGAAGAATCGAAGATAACTCCCTAGACATTATAAAAGAGTAAACTAAATAAACATAATCTCAAGGTTCAATAGCTTTGGGCACCGGATAATGGTTTAGCCCATCATGGGTTCACATGAAGACAAAAGGATAGAGAAAACAAATAAATAAGAATTCATTGAACTCCCTTTTGCTTCTCTAATCCTCCCAAATTGTCCTTCGAGGACCTTCCCACCGACTTAGCTCCTCTCTAATCAGTGCTCCAAAATCCTAGCTCTCTTCCTTATTCAGATGGTAGTGAAGTTTATTTAGTAGCCGTCACAAAAAATCCAAGGCTGAAGTCCCCTTGAAACTCCAACTTTGGGGCTTAAAACTAATTCCCAACACAAGGACTGCTGTGCTTTCGCCGTGCTTTTTACCCATACATTTTACAGGTTGGTATAGGGTTTAGCATCAGCTCTGAAATTCTCTAGGTAGTAACCTACATGGGGCAGAAGCACGCCCGTGCTTAGGCCATGCTTCCATCTGCACGGCTGTGCTATGGACTATGTACCCATGCTTCTTGTCCTTTAGATAATTTCTTCAAGCCCTGAGATCTGCACGGGGTAGAAGCATGCCCTCAACATGGCTAGACTTCCCCTGAAGAAGCGTAGATGAATTCCTTTGATGCCAAATTAGCTCCAAATCTTATTCTATTGTCCCAAGACATATTCACCTGGAACTACGCACAAATACCCAAAGTAGCATTAAAATATATGAATTGGATGCTAAAAGAAAAGCAAAACATATTTAAGAGGTATGTAAAATGTCAATATAAATACACTTATCAACCTTCAATAAAATGTACTCATCCAACTAGGAAGACTCATTCGATATTTGAGAATTGCACTACAGTTGATGTCATGAAATTGCCCACGACCACCATTCTTGTAATGCCTTAATACCAGACTGATAGTTATCTACATAATATCCACCATAGTTGTACATTCTATTCTTGTATCACGTATTATATCTGTGTACCATATATCCTGTGGTGTTCCCGTATACTATCGATTATTTCTAGTTAGATTACCTCTTTTTGTGTAACATTACAACATTGTAACCATATTTTTAACATTAGTGAGTTGCCAACTTATTTGAATATTGATTCATTGTTATATGATCACTTTTTGTACCATACTTGATGTTTTCTTTGTCCTTATCTAGTGTTTTATGAATATGTGGGTATTTTAACATTAACTCAACGTTAATGTGTCTCAATGTTGAATCCTTCCTACATATTATGCGTTGTTTATGTATTAGGATATGTTCTATTGCATTTATATGTGTTTACCATGTAGTTTGAGATGTCCTTATATAATATTGCATGTCTATAACGTCGTCGAGGACTTGATTATTCCCCTTGAGCAGGATGTACAAGCTGTCATTGGTGGTCCACTCGTAATCATTCCTCCAAATAATTGAGCTACAACACATAAATGGGTTAGCCAACCTTAGTTAGGTCACATAATGCATAGCAACACCAAATAATACATAGGAAAAAACTCACTGCACACATGAATAACAAAAGCCTACATAGATATGACTTACATTACACAACAAACAAATAATACTAATCAGGAAGTAGACAAAATGCATACAAACATCTGTTATTACATAGTAATAAATCATAATAAATAAAATAAAACACAAGTCTTACGTGTTGACATGGGTGTTTAAGGTGGATAGATATGGCAGCTTGTTGTATTCCATCCAGTCTGGCAAAGCAGCGGGATTCTTTTTTCTTCGAGGAACAAATCAAAATTCATTTAATATTACATATCATAAAAATATAATTTTAGCAAAAATAAAAAATAAAAAGTAATTCAAGAAACGGTGGTTTTAGATTATCAAAGTGGGTGTTTAAATTGGAGCAAATTTTTATTCAATGATATTATATAATTCATCATTTTAATTTGAAAAAAATTATTTAAATATTGAATTAGTTGTTTTTAGAAATTGAGAATTTTCTATAGTAATTTGCGATGAGGCAACAACAACTCAGTAGGACAAATGAAATTTCATGATAAAAACACAATATTGGGAAAAAAATTAAAAGAAATATTAAATTCCACTAAAAAATCTATCAAGTTCAAGTTCATGTTCCAATCTCAAATTAAAAATTATTAAAAACACCCAAAATCTCCAAATTGGAAGCCCTAACCCTAAAATCTCAGGCTGCTTGAGCTTATCTGCTCCAACAACGGGCATGTTAGCTTCTCGCCAACACGTGCAACATCTTGCGTGACCCAAATGTTGCCTGATCTCAAAAACGGTTGGAAAGACTAGCTCGATGCTATTGTACAACCTCTTGCTTGCCGAAGGAGGCTATGGCAACAATGGCCCTTGTCCTAGGATTGTCACCTTAGTCGTGATTTTTCTGGAAAGTGAGCACAAGCCTCAACATATGTGAGATAGATGCTGACGATGACGATGCCATATGTGAGAGAGAAAGAGAGAGAGAGAGAGAGAGAGCCAGATTTGAGATCAAAGTGGGTCATTGGGACAAACAGGGAGAGGATTTCACTTTGAGAGTTTAGAATGAAAATGTCATATTTTACCACACAAGTTGTTCAAATTGATTGTTTTTTAAATTAATAATCAATATATCATTTGCTGGTAAATTAGAAATACTCATCCTAACTAGGGCCATTTTTGTCATTTTATTGGTACTTTAACCCCATTAAATGAATGTGATGGGAATTTGGACTAAAAAGTAAAAGTTATGAAATTGAGGGACATATTAGGGATATACAAACTTGAAGGAATTATTTATGGATTGCCAAAATATAGAGAGATTATCTGTTATTTCCCTGAAACTTAAATCTTCTTTTTAAGAAATCAAAAAAATAATTATAATTTTTTTTTGAAATTTTTAAAGATTCACCCCCTTTTTTTGAAATTTTTAAAGATTCACCCCTCCCTCCCCTCCTCCTCTCTTCCTCTTTTTTAACCCAATTTCTTCTGGCTATAGTCTTTCTTTTCTGTTCTTCTTGCTTTTATTTCTATTTTTTCTCGTGTTTGTGTTTTTCTCTTCTTCTTTTTTATATTCTTTTCTTGTATTAAATTATTTACCTTTTTAATCTTTTTTCAATATTCTTCTTTATCATAACAGTTTCCTACAAATATTAAATTTGGAGGATTCTATACAGGTGGGATTAAAAACAATAAAAAGATTTAAGTTTTAGAGAAAAAAAAAATCTAGAAAATAAAATTCAAGTATACAAGCAATTGGGACAAAGAAGTGGTATGAAAAATAAAGTTTTTTATATGAAAAAACTTTAGCAAGATGTAAAAATCTAAACAATAAGATTTTAAAAACAAGGAAATAAATACTAAAAAAAAAATTCTGAGTGTTTGGTGGTTCGATTAGTGTTCAGTATTTTCAAAGTGCTTCGTATCTCTTTAGTTATTTAGACATGTACTTGTACCAATTCACTTTTTTTTTATCGAAGTGTTTGGTGGTTCAACTAGAGTTCGGTATTTTCAAAATGCTTCATACCTCTTTTGTTGTACGAGGACCAATCCACTAGTGTTTGAAATATATTTTTATATAACTTAAAGTATATATATATCCTTTATCTCATTATGTACTTAGCATGTTTATTAGAAATTACTTCTAATAAATAATTTTGAATATTGTTCCAAATGATTACAAGCATAATACTAATGGAAGATGCTAAAGATAAACATCATATTAATGGCAAGGATAGAACTAAAGGGGCTAGAGGGATTAGAGTTTGAGGTTTAGAAGCATGAAAATATTAAAGCACATAGAGGAGATCAAAGATTAATTGAAGATCTATCAACTTTCAAGTGTGGAACTCTTCTATCAAACAGAGTTTTCCTTTTTATTCTTTTTATTTTCATTTATTGATGCTTAGTTTGAATATCATAGTATATGAGTTAGTAGATCTATTTTTTCTACGGTTGGTTATTAGTCCCTTGATCAACAAAGACTTTTGTATTAAATTTTCTCTCTACTTTAATGCTTATATTCCATTTGATTTAATCCTTTCATACTTAATGCTTGTGAATGGGATGGATCCTATATTTTCTTGATTGTAGACACAAAAAGAAGGACTAAAAGGTGAACTATTGTGTTAGAGACCTTAGGATTAAGCTTGAAACCCTAGATTTGGATTTCTTGAAGATCAATGGTTATCACGGAACTTAATTAAAGGGTCGAATTAGATTCAATTACTACGAAAGTAAGAGTTGATCTAAGTTAGATACCTCATTATATTGTGAAAGGATATATTGTGTACCTTAGGATAAACCATCTTCAATAATTAAGAATAATAGAGAAGGAGTTATATAAGATCTTTTGTTTATCATTATGGTGGAAACTCTAATCCTAGAAGCCTATGAACTCTGAAGTTTTACTTGCTTGCCACTAGCCATAGTTTAGCATTTTTAGTTTTAATTACATTTAGTTCTATTCATTTTCCTCATTCATATTTAGATTTATTTGGATAACCTTTAGTTGCAAGAAATTAGAAATCGACGTCATAGTCCTCGTGGGAATGATAACTTATTTACTACTACTTGAAGACCCGTGCACTTACAGTAGTAATCACCCATCCCTCTCAACCGAATTAACAAAGAAGAAAGCCTTCATTCTCACCTCGAGATCTGCAAATGCGCCAAGATATATATGGTGATCAATATCACCATTCAAATGTGCCTTGATTGATGAATTCAATAGGATTGTGGCCTTCACAAGCTTGTGACTTGTGATGCTGGATGTGAAGAGAGTGGCACAATTATGCAAGTGTTGAGTGACTCAATGAGTATATTAGTATTAGTATTGTTTTTTCTTTTAAATTTCTTTTGATTATGTATTACTTTTTTCTACAAGTGAGAAGTGTACAAAGTCTACTGGGTAAAAAAATGGAACATGGAATGGTGAACTCCATTCTTGCAATACGAATAAGATTTAGTGTTATATCTACATAACAAATGTGTTTCAATAAGGCTACACCAAAGCATTCAATGACAATGATGCATAACAAAATACATACTCAATGCGTAACAAAATGTAGCCTTATTAATATCTCCATCTCATGATTAACACCTCCATTAAAGTGCTACAGTGAAATCCTTCAATCCAAATGAAAAAAGTCATTAGAACCACAAGCATGGCTTGAACAATGAATGCAATTAGCAATTGGAATTAAGTCAGATCCATATACATGAATCTTAGCAATTGGGTATGACATGAATGTTAGCAATTGAGACAAATTCAATCATTCAGATGCATAAATGTTAGCACTACAATGTTTCATATGCATATATTTCCATAATATATTAGTAACAGACAATAGGTTGGATGGTTGCTTTTTATAGTCCATAATTAAAGATCAATGTTATCCCTACAGTCTTAGGTTGCACTAATATTTTTCTTATTGTTTTTTATATTTCTTAATTAAAGATGGTTGTTTTTCTACATATTTATTTGCAAAACATGGATAAATGTCTTATTAATGACCACAGAGTACATAGTTGTCTAATGCTCATAAAGTACCATTGGACTCTGAATCAAGTGAGAAGAACACCTGTACTAAGTTTAATTTGGATGACATTGTTAGTGACCTGGGAGTACGATAACCAATTGAAGATTTAATGTTGTAATTGGAGATCAAGTTAGAAGAGAATATTTGACTAGAGGCCCCTGTCAATTAATTGGCCATAATTTTCCATAGAAAGAGTATGGAAAATAAAGGAGGAGTTCTAGGATGCTTGGTTTAAACAACATCTGTGGTTGGAGTATAGCATAGTAAAAGACGTGTCGTATTGTTTTTGGTGTTATCTTTTCAAGCCAAATAGTGGATGTTGAATAGGAGAAAATACATTCACCAAATGGGGTTCAATAATTGGAAAAAAACATTAGAGAATTTTTTCAGAATATATTGGTGCCATGAATAATGTGTATAATGATTCTAGAGTATAATTTCAAAGATTCCAAAACTAGAGCAGAGTATGTCACACTAATTGGCTACACATTCAAATGAGACTTGTTTTCTGTTGAAGCAAGCTTTATCTTTCCTTAGAAATGATGAGTCCTTAAACTCATTGAACAAGGGAAACTTTTTTTAGTTCTTTGAGTGGTGTAGCATACAAAATGAAGAGCTTCGGAGGGTAGATAATCAAAATTCCCTTGAAACAATCAAATTACTTTACCAAAGGTTCAAAAGGAGATAGCAAATGCTTGTGTAGCGTAGATTATATGTGTCATTATGGATGATAATGGTGATATATAATTATTTTTCCCTTATGATTGATAAAGCATAGGATGCCTAAGTGAAGAATCAAATGAGAGTTGTTTTCCAATATATGAATAAGAATGGATATGTGATAGAGTAGTTCCTTGCTATGATTCATACACCTAATACCCCAACCATTTCTTTGAAGAATGCCCTTGATTGCTTTATTGCTAAACACGGGTTGTCTCTTCCGAGGTTAAGAGGGAAAGGATATGATGGGGCCTCAAATATATGATTTGAATTAAATGGTTTGAAGGCACTTATCTTAAGACAAAATCCATATGCAAGGTACGACCATTGTTTTTCTCATCAACTCCAATTAGTGATTGTTGTTGCTAAAAACAATCATATTATGAGTGATTTTCTCTAATATGTTAATATAATTGTTAATGCCACCAGAGCATTGTATAAAAGAAGAGACCAACTTTGGTAACATCACCATGACAGGTTGGTTGTGCAATTGAAAAAAGTAGAGATAGTAGCAGAGGAAAAAAAAATCAAGAGTCCAACTTAGCAAGACCTAGGGATACTCGTCGGGGATTACATTAAACTACTATTATCCAGCTAATCTGCATGTGGACTTCAGTTTTAGAGGTACTCCAAAATGTGCATGATGATGGTGCTTCTAATGCTAATAGAGATATAGTGACAAGTTTGATTGTCAAAATAGAAAATTTTCAGTTTGTATTTATGATGTCCTTGATGAGCCTTTTATTGGGGATGACAAATAAGCTATCACTTGCCTTATAACAAAAGGACCAAAATTTTGTTTAAGTCATGTGTTTGATTAAAGCTTTGAGGGCTTGGATTTTACACTTTAGGGTGAGATCAAGGATGTGGATGTTAGCTCTTTTTGTGAGGAAAACTAGATCCTTGTGCCTAACATGAAGGACAATATGAGAATTCGTGGTGGTTCTAGGCTGGAGGAGCAATTCAATAATCATTTTCACCATTATTGTGTCAAAATTTTCTGTGAGATAATTATTTTTTATATTTATTATGCTTTTATAAATCTCATTAATTTATTCTTTTATTAATGTTTGCTATAGATTTTATCATTATTGCAATGTGAGGTTATTGATTTAATTACTCAAGAAATGCAAAACTATTTTCCAAAAGCTAGCATGGAGTTACTTCTTATGTCATGCCTTGATCCAAGGGACTCATTCTCTAAATTAAACATCCAAAAGCTACTCCATATTGCAGAGATGTATCCTGAAGACTTCTCGGGTGGTTGACCGAATGAGGCTTAAGGATAAACTTGCTAGTTTCATTTATGATGTGTGGCATGATGATGATTTTGTAAATTTTAGGGACTTGGGAGCTTTGGCTAGGATGATGGTTGAGACAAGAAAACATGCTATTTTCCCACTCATTTATTGCATTATTGAGTTGGCATTGGTTTTGCAATTGCGACAGTTGGTGTTGATATGGTACTTTCGGCGATAAATGTTGTGAAAATTGACTTATGCAACAAAATGGTAGATGAGTGGATAAATGATAGTATGGTTGTCTATATCGACAAGGAGTCTTTTGTAACTATTAACAATGAAGCAATTCTACAAAGTTTTTAGAAAATGCAAACTCATCGTATGCAGTTATCTTCTCTTAGTCACATACATCACACATCCGGCACCTTCATTGATAGCAGCTTTAGTTCGAGTGTGCAGAGATAAACATTTTATTTTATTTTTTTATGTGTTTTCAAATTGTGGGTTTTGTTTAACTTAAAGGCTATATTGTCGCATTATTTTATATTGGAAACAATTGTTATGTTGGATGAATTTTATGTTTTTTTAAACATTTTGCCTTTAGCCCCCTGCCAATGAGTGATGGGTCCATCCTTAATTGTCAGTGATATGACATATGATAGTCTTTTGAAGTATATTATAGAATTAGATTGTTGAATTAAAATGAAAATTATACTATTTTAGTGTAACTGGGTGTCAATTGGGAGAGTCCTAAAAATTGATCATCTTGCGTCGAATAGGTTTTCCATGTATAAGAGCCAATTGATATTGATTGGCATGTTGTTATCAAGATAACTCCAATAGACTACTACAACAATGATAAAGAAGAATGTTCTGAAGATATAGAGTCATACCTACAAAGTGAATCTTAGATAGTTGGCTTACATGATGGTGCTTTGGGTGATATTTACAAGAATATCGATTGGGCGAGACTAGGCACATGTGGCACAATTATTGATGTTCCTTCATCATCTTCATGAAACTCAAATGAAAATCTTAATGATGAATAGAATGGTGAAGCTGATAACACACAAGAAATGGAAGCACATTCTTCATTTGATTATTGATAAATATGTGAATATCATTTCTATGTTTGTCATGAAATGTGAGTCAGTTTTCCATTCATATCTCATTTTTATAGCTTGTAAGTTTTCCCTTTCTTTATAATACTATCAATAACCATTCTAGTATTTTTCATTTTTGTTTAAATATACCTTAAATATTTAACAAGCTATATGTTATTTAGTATTTGGAATTTTACAAATTAGATTATGGCTTGCAACAAGTGTAAGTTTAGATAGAGTCTAATAGCAAAGAGTCATCAAGTGCATTGCAATTTAGCAAAAGGTATACTACTGCTTTAATTATGATAGCCGCACTATAATCAAACTAATCATCAAAATTACAACGTTGACACAAATGAAAATAACTCAAATATTTACATACTTATAATTTCCATATATGTTTAAAGTGTTATTCTCATTAATAAAATATTTATCAAGATAATATTCACAATATTTAATAGAAGCAAATTTACTCTAGCAATATAGAAAAATTCTCCAAAACTACCTACGCCCTTACCCACGGCTGACCCATGGGTGTGGGTTGCTCATGGGTCACCAAATGATGCTCCCCGAGTTTTGATTGAAAGGATTGAGCAACCAACGACCTTACCCATGACCATGGATACCCCATGGGCCTTCATTCTAGGGTTCTGATATAAAAGGCGAAGAATTTGAGGGGTTATTTTGGCAGACTTTTCTTGATTTTTTTAGGCCAACTTTGGAGAGGCTTGAGTGATGATTCTCCTTGGTGATTGCAGGCTTAAAGTAGGGGTTTCTCCTCACCTTTTTGAAGAAGAAAGCATCATTCGATACTTCCTTGCAAGAGCTCAGGGAAATGACATTCACACCACAACATTGAGGCAATTTCATCATGTTTTGTTATCTTGTGTTGCTATCCATGAGTTGTATTTTGAACATCTTTATTATCGTAGCTTATGCATCATTCGTCATTTGAACTTGGGTGTAACTTTGATGAACTTGAAATTGGTTTTCATTTTATATATTGGATTATGTTGACTTGGTTGTGATTTGCTTGTGCTCACACGTATTTATTCATTATAGGAGAGATCAAATCTAATTATTTTGTCTCATAGTTGGAGAGGTGAGAAATCCCTACAACTAGGTCCTACTACAAGTGAAGAAAGTTGTGGTGTTTCTAGAGATAGGGCATCGTAATTCTTCCATTTGGGGCAGAAACTCGTCCTAACTTGAGAAAGGCTAGAAAGAGAATATCACCTTGATCTTGAGGATTCACGGAATGTATTGCAATCATATGGAACTTAGGCTAGAGAGAGAATCTCCCTAGAGTTTTGTAGCGGATTAGTCATCTATAAGCTCGAGAGAGTTATTGGTATATTTTTGGAATCTCTGCGGTCCAATTATTACAACATCTAAGCTAATATAGATCTCCAATTGCAAGTGTAGTCATAGGTGAATCCCGGTTCGAATAACTCCCCTCAATGATTGGATTCTCCTCCAAATCTAGTCATTATCTTTGCTTTCTTCATTCTTAGGCTATGTAAAACTTAGTTAGACTTATTTCACACTGATTGCTAGGCTAGATAACTGAAGAAGGATTAGTAGTAGTGCTCTTGTTCCTTGAGAGATACAATATCCTCACTTTCCACTTTATTACATGTGTGACTCTTGTACTTGTGGGCATGGACACTCGGTCAGAATGCATCAATTATGTGTAAAACAATTTGGAGCATGTATGAAGGGAGACACATACATATATGTGTTAACAATGAAGACCAACCTATTAGAGATAATGCAAATAAGTTAAATACTTTAAGAAATTTTATTATTCTTTATTTTTAATATTAATCAATGATTTCTTATGTAGCTATAAAAACCCATAACGAAAAATCTCTATTTGATGGGGATTCTTCCTATACCTATGAATTCCATTAGACCTAGAAATAAGACATTGGAAGATTAGTTCTACCATATCTTTTGTTTCATTTCTTTTGAAAAAATAAAAAAACCTTTACCAGTATAGAAATATGAAAGATACCACCGCCGGATATCTACTTTGGTAGGAGGTAGGAGGGTTAAACTAGGGAGATTAAATAGATTTGCAACTGTCTTGACAACCAAGATATGTGCACTAGTGGTATTTACCATTTCTACTAAATATTGAATACTCATTAGAGAAGGACCATCAATGACAACACCTTTTGGATGTAGCTTATAAGTCAAATTGTTCATTGGCGAAGGTTGAGTTATTTGGGTCCTAGGAAGTTGACTAGGCAAACTGCTAAAACAAGAACATGTGAAATAAGATTAAGGTATTTAATTTTTTTATAGCAATTAGAATTATGTTTTGCTTTGACTATTGTGACACTTTTGAATTAGATCAAACAATTTTATATTCAATACTTATAAGCTTCAATACTTAGGTAAGGATTGGATAATGTTCTTTTTTGCTAAAAAATTGAAGGAATTCAAGCCAAAGGTAAAAGATAATTGGTTCAAGATGAGAAACGTGATAACAGGGTGCTAGATGAAAAATTTGATTGGCTATTGAAATTTTGGGAATTGATTAAAGTAAAGGTACATATTATAAAGAAAACAACTTTTTTTACTAAAGAAACAAAGTTTTTATTACTATCATGTGAGAAATCATTCTTTTTTCCTTTTCTAAATTTGTAGAAAAAGGAGCTTGTTTGCAAATGAAACAGATCTAAATTAAAGTCTATTTATACTTCAGGCACAAAAGGTTTGTTAGGAAACTAGAGGAAATGGTAACTTATTCAGTTTATGAAATTATAGTTAATTGTATTTATTTTTTTATTATGATTACTTATTCTTTTACTGAAAACTAACAAAAGACCACAAGGCTCGAAGGATCCAAACTATCTCAAGCTGATGTATACATTGCTGCTCACACATGTGAAGATGGAAAGCCTATTGATAATGAATATTCACTGACAATTGTAAGTTAAAGAATTTTATTGAATTTATTGTTTTTATAGATATATTAAATTATTTTTTACAAAATTATAAATGTCTATTGTGTGGATATTTATCTTATATAGGACGAGTTACCTAAACTCACTACAACAAATTGTATTTTTAGTGATAGCAAAAGTTATCACTAAAAGCAGTAATTTTAGTCACAATTAGTAATAGTAGCAAATTTTAGAAGTCATCACCTCCCGTCACAAATTCTTCCGATGCTAATACAAGAGTGGTCCTTTTAAACAAATGGTCATAATTATCCATAATTTTCTGACCAATTTCATGACACTAAAAGATTTAGTATTTGTGACAAAAACAATATGGATACAATAAATTATATTTTTATTGATAACAAAAGTTATCACTAAAGACAATAATTTTAGTCACAATTAGTAATACTAATAAATTTTAGGAGTCGTCACCTCCCGTCACAAATACCTCGAATGCTAATTTAAGAGTGACCATTTTAGACAAATGGTCACAATTACTCCATATTTTTGTGACCAATTTCACAACACTAAAAAATTAAGTATTTGTGACAAAACGATGTGGCAACAATAACCTTATTTATTTATGCCAATTTTTTTGCCACAAAAAAATTTAAGAGTGACAAAGAAAGTGGTCATAATAGTTCAGTTAATTGTGATAATTTGTTGATACTAAAAAATATGAGATAGTGACAAATACGTTGTAACAATTGTCCATTTTATTGTAACTACTTTGTTGTCACAAAAAAAATGCTACATTGAGACAAATAAGCGATCACAATAATCCAATTTATTGTAAAAATATTATTGACACTTGATAATGCTAAATAGTGACGAATAAGATGTCACAGTAATCCATTTTATTGTGATAATATTTTTGGCACAGAAGAATACACAATAGTGACTAATACGCCATCACAATAGTCCATTTTATAGTGGCAATATTGTTGACAAAGAAAAATACACAATAGTGATGAATAAGCTCTCACAATAGTCAATTTTATTGCGACAATATTGTTGTCACAGAAAAAAATACATAATAATGACAAATAAGCTTTCACGATAGTCTATTTTATAGTGACTAATAAATTGTCAAAATAGTCTATTTTATTGCGACAACATTGTTGACACTAAAATAATTGAAAATAGTGAAAAATTATCAATAGTGTTATTTTTATTAGTCACGAATAACGGTAACAGTTCAGTAATTAAATTTGCATTAGTGACCATATCGTGTGATAGATTTCATCAAAAATATTAAACTCATATGCTAACACAACAATTTCATCACAAAATGCATATTTTAAATGGCAAAATATTGTAACACTAGCAAACTAAATATTTAACATAATATAAAAATAAAAATCATTCCAACGTACAAATTTTTTGAATATATGAAATTATACTAAAATACCCAAACATTATTGTACAATTTATAATACTTCTAAACTACATTCTAAGGTAAATTTCAAGATGCAGTACTCCACCATGCCTTTGATTTCTACAAAACAAACAAAGAAAAAGAATCAATTAGTTTATAAAGTAATAGTATTTTAATTTAGGGCTAACATCAACAATAATATAATGATAATTGTAAGAAGTGCTAATAACTTTTCAAAATTTTATAACTTTGTATACTCACATGACTAGTTGGGACACTTGATTTTCTAACATTGAACATTTAAATTCAACTCCTTGCCCAAATTTATCCATCTTGAAAATAATCTGAAAAGAAATGTTCCAAGAATTAGAATTTTACAAAGGAAAAAACAATATGAGAAAAAGGCTAATGATTAATTGGTGACAAGAGCATTACATGTAAATTAAGAAAAGTTGAGTTTAATGAATGAATCCAAAATTATATATAACTTACTCTATGACAACCTAAAAGGTATTAAGTGTGAGTCCTCAGTAATGGCTGCATCAACAAGCTTATTAATGGACAAAAACACCATTTGCGCATCAGCCTCATAGGATGCCACAAAATAATCAATGTTTTCATTCTTCAAAACCTGAATTAATGTTAGTTTTTTAATAATAGTTCAAATATACATTATAAGTGGAAACACATATAACGGTAAAAGAAAATTAAGGATAAACATAAAATACCATCTATATATTTAGCTTTTGACTTAACTAATATGTTTAAGACTAATGTTTTACTAATTATGTTTAGTTAGTTCAAGGACAGAAGGAGGACAACATAGTTTTCATCCTATAATAGAAATCATTTATTCAAATCAAATTTTAATTATTACCTGTATTAGTTGTAAGCAATTGACTGTGAGATATCAATAGCCATTTGAAAACACTCATGACTAGCAAAAGAATTTCCGGCAGCCTCATGCTTAAGTACCCATTCAAGGTTTTCTTTCTTTGCCCTGCATTGTTAAAGTTACTAAGACAACTACCTCTCCAACTATTGTTTGTTAAGCAAAGATAAAATGCTTAATTTAGGTGAAAATATCATATTATAAATTGGACCAACAAAAAAACCAAACAAAGAACTACCTACTCAAAACTATTAGTTTAAATATTTCCCTAACAGTGTATGTTAAGATTAAGAGAATCTATTGTCACATACCTGGCACATTTGATTTCTTCATCAATCTTCATCGGCAAGGAGCCCCCATCAAATAGAAGAAGAGTTTTAACACGATGGTTACATAATCGATTGACTCTATGCACGCAATAATCAATATACTTGAAAATATTGGAAAAAAATCCTATTAAATAAAGAATATAAATTGTTAAATTTAAGATTCTTTCCATCCATAAATCATAAACCATATTGTTAAAAAAAAATATGTAACATTCTAGATAGGTATGGGATTTTTAAAACAATGAAAAATTACCAACTACCAATTAATATTCATCAACTGTTAGCTCTAATCATATATTCAAATTTAATTAAATATAGCACTAGTGAAAAACCAATCTAATCGAAGACTGGCTGATGATCATTATTGATAATAAATACTAAAATATATCGTTTAATTTTGAGGCATTAATAAGTCAATGTTTCATGAAAGTTAAAACCACAAATATAATGCCAATAATAATAATAATAATAATAATAATAATAATAATAATAATAATAATAATAATAATAATAATAATAATAATAATAATAATTTGGATTATCATGTCAATTTCTTATACTAATTCAGAAACTTGAAAATTTTTCAAAATTTTCAAATAGTTATAGTATTTAACAAAGAAAAAAAATTATAAAAAAACAGTCCACAATTTTAATTCAAGTAACAAATCTAAGATTTTAATAATAGAAATATTAAAAAAATAATTTGCACTCAAGTAATCAATAGTAAAGCATGTGTAGGCTCTCGTTCTTCGGCATAAAAACTTTGACCCTAAAACTATTTATATACATACATACATACATACATACATACAATATATTAATCTTATCCTCGAAAAATCTCTCCTTTCAAACCCTTTTTTATAGCATACAATTGCCCATCTCCTATTTGTAGCAATTCTTTGGTTTTTTTCCTTTCCATTTTTTATAACATATACAACCATAATAAATCTTATTACCTCTATGCATACCATCAAACTTTTTAATATTGATTTATAAAACACATATAAATATTAATAGTATAAAACTTAACTAAACAAATGTATATTATATAGTAATACTAATACTTATACTAGTAAATATATAGGATAAATTTAGTATATTATAAATGCACTTACTATTAAATATATAATTAATAAATTTTATATGGTTATTATAAACAAATTCAACCAATCAACATGCAACAAAATTATTAACATGTAGCTATGTATATTTATTATTTATTAGTGGATTTTATCATGATCAAGTTATTAACCGTACAATATTACATGTTAATGATATATTATAATAGCTCATGGCTATATATGGTGTATAATTAACATATAAAAACCTACGTTTATATTCTACATAATATATGTTAACATATATTGACTGGCCTTGCTGATTAAAACAAAAATAAAAAATTTAAAATTTTATAAGGCCCACAACATTAGTGCCGGCATGCACACTAGTAGATATATATATCATTTTCAAGTAATAAAGTAAATGGAACCCGAACAAGTGAAGCAAAAGTTACTCCCTCCGTTCTTTTTTATTTGTCACAAATCCATGTTCCTTTTTATTTGTCATTTTCTAACATCAAGAAGCATTTATTATTTTTTTTCCCAAAATTACCCTTAATAATTTATTCAATTTTTTTCTTGAAATTAAATATGCGAGAGAAATGTGAAGATAAAAATTAGGGTTAATTTTGGAAAGATAACTAATTTTGTATAAAATTTTGTGAAATAACTAAGTTTCTTGGTGTGTGAGATTTGATTAACCACGACAGATAAAAAAGAACGAAAGAGGGAGTAAATAGTTTAGTCTTCATTAAACATAATTGTTTTTTATTTCTCTCTCTATCTCTCAAGTGAGAACATACTTGGGTTTCAATAACAATAGACTTCTAAGAAAAAAAAGATATAGATAAAAATAAAAATAAATAAATTTCAAACAACATAGGTTTCCTTCATAAATCAAATAAAAAAATTAATGTTTATTTATATTTATTTCAGCATTAGGATGTTATATCAAAGATAATAAAATAGAAAAATATCATAATCAAGTAGATCAAATATCTGGGATAGGGAGTCCCTTGCAGAGCTCTATGCTATAAGAGAAAGCACCCCTGTGGAGCCATGAATAGGCATCAACGACAACAGTCAGATCCCGTAGCTCCTCGATGGCGATCAAAGCCATGATTGACTTCAATGGAACCAACCCTTGAATCCCCATCTTTCGATATTCTTATTAATTGAGGAAAAGATAATTATCAAAGATAGGAATCCATGAGAGAGAGAGAGAGAGAGAGAGAGAGAGAGAGAGAACAAGAAAGCAATCTGTTAGAGAATAAGAAGATGATGGCATGCAGGAGAAGTGGCTAAATTAAAAGAATTTTATCATCTTATTTTATATATATTAACAAAAAGGTAAATTAAGAAGACACTGATTTAATTTTAAAAAAATTGGATATTTAATTATGAACAAAGCTCACACATGATTTTTAAAATTTAAAACTTAATATTTAAGACCTTGTATTGGGTAAATATATTATAAAACATATGGATTTTATTTTACAAAAATTCGATACTTCCGAAGAAAAATCACACATGAGTTTTAAAATTTACAAATTAATATTTCAAACTTTTGTATTGGGTAAATATATTTTAAAAGATATGGATTTTATTTTTAAAAAATGGCCACTTAATTACAAAGAAAGCTCACACATGATTTTTATAATTTAAAAGTTAATATTTGAGACCTTGTCTTGGGCAAATATATTTATATTTTTTTGAAAAGGAATAAATACATTTCTGAAGGCAGAGAGAAAAGAGGAGATCATGTTATCAGACATTTCACATGATGTGTGGTTGATATTGCTTTTTATTGTTTAGTCTTGTCCTTTTACTTTTAGATGCATAATAATTATATTTATTTATTTATTTAAATGATTAAAATTAGTTGTTTAAATGATAACTTAAAAACATTTTATATTTATTAGTTTTTCCAATTTAATAACATAAAATTTAATTGCTAATGGCATTGTATTTCTAATAAAGTCATTTTGTTGTTTTAAAGCCTTCCTGATTTCTCAGAAGTACGTGGAATGATCTTTAAAATAAAATAATTATTACTTAGTATTTAGTTTGTATTGAATAAATATACTTATATTTTTAATATAAATATTTCTAATAAGATGTAACTGATAACATTAAAAAATATATTCTATTTGAATTTCAAAATGAAAAAAAATAAATAAATTTGATTCTTAGTGGAATTGTATTTCTATTAGAAGTTCATTTATTGTCTCAAATTATATTTGGAAGATAATTGGTACATATCCTCTTTATATTCTCCTCTAATTTGTTCCCCTTAACAAAGCTTGATGTTGGATAAAGAAATTTGATGATAAATATCAATATATAATCATTAATGTTTTTTAAAATTTTATTGTAATTAATTTTAGCAAATCATAATTAGGTTGAAAACACTATCAAATTTCTGAATGAGATTAAAAATACCATTACTCTAGGTTATGCATTGGGTGTGTTATTTTATAAACAGATAATATAAAAAAAATAATATTTATTTACTTTTAAAATTATAAAAAAAATAATTGTTAGTGGAACTGTATCTCTACTAAAACTCCATTTATTGTCTTAAATTAGATTTTGTGAGGTAAGTTCTGGCCATGGACATAAGTTGTACATCAAGGGCTAGTAGGAAAGATCAATTAGACAATAAAGGCACAACAATTAGCTTCACTAGCTCTTTCCTATAATAAGTTTGTTTATTTATTTTTAGTATAAATTGGTTATATAAGTCATTATCATAGCTTGTGATTAAATTAGATATATTCTGAGTTTTTGATTTGAAAACTTTTAAGCTTTTTTCATTTCGTTTATATCTTGATAGTTAGGGCAGAACTACAAATTGAAAATAATGGAGGGTGAACTATAAAATAAAAAACTAATTAACAATTTTATTATTAATTAAAAAATCAAAATAAAATAAAAAAGCATAGTATTAAAAATACAAAATAAAAATACCGCTAAATTAATAATGAACAATTTTGAAATATATTTAATGTATTAAAGTCTAGTTCAAAAATATATAAGTATATTACTACGACTCTATTGTTAATATCCGAAGATCCGAACAACAACTCTATGCGTCCACATGTAAGAAACATGACGGGTCCATCTAAATCAAACACGATCCCGATACACGCCAACAATGGTCACATAAAACCTCTACTACCACATGGCACCATCTTATTCATTATGATGAAAATATCAAATAAACCCATACATCATCAACTCATAAATTTATTTTTTAAAAAACAAGGTTTATCTGTAAAGTTTTATAAAAGAACTTTTTCATTTTAATTTTTTTTAAATGTATATATATATATATTCATTTGAAATTTATGTTTTTAGGGTTTAACATGTAACAACCACGCTTCTTTTATATTCATGGAATATCCAAAAAAAATAAATATTATCACCATCCAAATTATATAACTTTTTTTTTATATTTTTTAATAAATTAATTTAATCAAATTTTTCCCCCAACTAGATAGACCTTTAATGCTGCCCAAACCACTCACCTCTTATACACATGACAACCCTGCAGAGTGATAGACGAACAGAGAATAAGGGCACCCGAGCAAGTGACGGATAGGGGTGGAAGCTGTGGAGGAACCCCGAGAAAAGAGGAGGGGGAATGACCGAGCAGGGGAGGAGGGCGTAGCGGGGCGAGGGATATGGGACAAGAGGGGATCCATTGACACCGCCTGCGACAAGGGGTTAGTCGTCCCTGTGTCTCTCTGCCCCTACTGATAGTCATCTTCAAATCCCACTTTTTTTTAGCAGGATGAATTCAAACAATTTATTCTTTGGCTTTATTTTATTTTATTTTTCAATTATGTCAACTAAAATCATGAAAATATCTTTCATAAATCTCAACTAATCTAATGATAATAAGCTTATTGCCATTTTCATGTCTATCTAAAAAAACCAATGGAATGACCATGTGCTTAAATTTTTTTTTCTCATAGACCTATCAAAATTTTAAATTTGCGAGAAACAAATAGTATTTTTAAATTTTTTTTAATCCAAAATTATTGGCACAAAAGATGAGATGCATAATTATGATAGATATTAAATAGACAAAAATATATTAAAGCAATTTAATTTTTGTGACAATAATATGTTGGGCCACAATTACACATCATTCTCATCAAAAAAATTTTGACAACAAATCTCATATGCATTAAGTGATAAACACTGAATAGAAAAATTATTTCACACTAATAATAATGACAATTCAATTGTGACACATACTAAATTATCACAATTATTACTATGATAGGGACGAAAACATAAGTTATTACAATTAATATAAATAATAGGAATTTTTTTCAACAAAAAAACCTAATATTTATGGCAAAATAACAAAGACATAAAAAAGTTGTCATTAAAAGTCTTGACTCTTATAGTAACAACAGTATGTTTGGTCATAATTATACATCATTCTCATCAAGAAATTTTTGACATCAAATCTCATTTGAATTTAGTTACAAATAATGGGCACAAAATAATTTTGACCTTATTAATACACTAATACTAACGATTTAATTGTGATAGATACTAAATTGTCACAATTATTAGTGTAATAGTGATAAAAACATAAGTTATCACAATTAATATAAATCATAGTGCCAGTTACCTTTTTTTAACACAAAACGCATAATATCTGTGGGAAAATAAAAACATAAGTTGTTACTATTAATATAAATAATAGCATTTGACTTTTATGGTGACAACAATATATTTCGTCACAATTACACATCATTCCCATCTAGAAATTTTCAATATCAAATCTCATATGCATTTAGTAGGGGTGGACATGGGCCGGGCAACCCATGGGCTGGCCCGAACCCAGCCCAAAAAATACACGGCCTGGGTTTAGAAAGTTGGCCTAAAAAACTGGGTTGGGCTCAAATGTTTTGGCCCGATTGAATTTCGGGCTGGGTTTGGGTCAGATGAATTTTGACCCGACCCGACCCGACCCGACCCGGCCCGACCCAAATAAATAAATAATATATATCATATATTATTTATAATATATATAATTATATATATATATATATATAATAGTAATAGGCTTGAAAAGAGTAAACATTTATAATACTTGTGTTGTATTTTTTTTAAATGTTTGAAAAAATTTAAAGGGTTGTAGTAGTAGTTTTATTTAGTTATTTCAATTATTTCATAAAAAAAATTATTTATTTTTTGGGTCGTGTCGGGTTGGGCCTGGGCCTAATGACAATCAAATGGGTCGGGTTGGGCCTGGGCCTAATGACAATCAAATGGGTCGGGTTTGGATCAAAACAATTTGGCCCGAACATGGCCCGGCCCAGCCCAGCCCGAATATATGAGTTGTATATTTGAGTCTAACCCAGCCCAGACCCGATCCAACCCGGCCCATGTCCACCCCTAGCATTTAGTGACAAACAATGGGAACAAAAATATTTTTAGACACTATTAGTATGTTAATTGTGATGACTTAATTGTGACACATATTATGTTGCCACAATTATTAGTGCAATTGTGACGAAAACATAAGTTATCACAATTAATAAAAATAATAGTGTCAGTTAATTTTTTTTTTATCACAAAAAGCCTAATATTTGTGGCAAAATAATAGAGAAGCACAAAAAATTGTCACTAAAAATGTTGACTTTTGTGATGACAACAATATGTTTGGTTACAAGTACAAGTCATTCTCATCTAGAGATTTTCAATATCAAATTTCATATGCATTTAGTGACAAACAATGAACACAAAAGAAATTTTGACACTATTAATACATTAATTGTGATGACTTAATTGTGACACATACTAAATTGTCACAATTATTAGTGTAATAGTGACGAAAACATAAGTTATCACAATTAATATAAATAATAGAGTCACTCAATTTTTTTAACACCAAAAAATTCAATATTTGTGGCAAAATAACATAGAGACACAAAAAGTTGTTACTAAAAGTCTTGACTCGTGTAGTGACTATTAAAATTTATGGTCTAGAATTTATAGATTCTTCTAATCCTAATGATATTTTCCCCCTAATTTATGGTAGAAGATAAGAGAAACTACGTGTGCACATATGGCTCAAGTCCTTCTCCTACAGATTTGTGGGGTTCACAAGCATATTCTATTAATGCAAAGAAAGATGGCCTCCAATGCTAAAAAGTCATTTGAAGAAATGATGGACTAGATGGAGAAATAGATTGATGGATTAACATGATTTGTAGTTAGAATGTCTTCTTTGTGTCAAACTAGCTTCCTAGATGTAAAATTAAATGATATAATAGGACCATCAAATCAAGTAAGTTTATCTAGGAATAATTTTTGAATAGTTTTTTATAGACAGCTTTAATTATTTAGTGCAAATATTTGATATCATTTCAATAATATTTTCCTTTTTAATTAGGAATAAATAACGTCTGATTCTTCGAGTAGTTCATCACAACAACAAATTCTTTTTGTACCTAATTGCCTTAAAGTTTATCATGTAAATGAAATGTTCGATAAAGAATAACTTTATTATTTAGGATTTAGGATTTTCACACATCTTTAGCCATGCTTAGATTGTATTTTGTGTTTGTTATAGCAACATTTTCTAGTGAATGTTTTCCGTATTTTTAGCAAACAAAATCTGTAATTTTGCTTTCCTTATAATAGGTTGAGTATTCAACCTTCTTATCCATCAATTTTAATTATTTATTAACAAAATAACTATAACACATTAGTACTTTTATTGCTCCATGACAAGGCCAAATGTCCAAAACTCCTAAGCTCAAACATTTAGGCAAGGTTAATATCCTGCCAATGATGTTCTACACTCATTCTTATTGATTCTTTGTTCTTCAGCACCAATGAATAAGACTCAAACCAGTAATGTAAGTTCTATAATAAAACCTTTAGCCTCTTTCATCTTGTCACCTTTGTTAACCGCTCATATGAATTGTTTAAAATTTAATGAATATTTAGGTTAAATGGTTGCAAGGGAAAGAATTGGTAGTTACCTATATAACATTTACTCAAATTCATTTGTTTATGGCTTAGAATATATTATCTATTGCTTCAAAAAGTATTAAAGATCATACCATTCATGTAGCGAAAAGGATACTTATTAGTAAAAATCATGATATTAGTTTAAAGATTAAGAACTAGGACTTAGACTCTTAAAAATGTATGTCAAGGTAGCTATCAAAAAGGATGAACCTTTAATAAAATCGTATTGGAGTTACAAAACCATTAGGAATGTTGTTGGAAGAATTATTACATTGTCTTCTTGTTTGGTAAGCTAAAGAATATATTAAATTAATTGTTGCACATGAAAATCTTACATATAGTATTAATTAAATTGATGATATTGTCAATTAATTAACTTTATTATTATTATTATTATTATTATTATTATTTATTATTATTATTATTATTATTATTTTGTTTTATCTGCTTATGCTCTCAAAAATAGGTGAATGGAGTTAAAGACTATTTTGCATATGACGGAGGTGATTTAAATAAAAAATTAGTCAGGTGAATTAAACTGCTCCACCTTTGTATTTTATTTTTATAAAAGCCAACTATTTATAAATGCTATATGTAATTTATACCTATTATATGGTCAAATTAAGAAATTAAAAAAAAACAAATGTAATATATTTATGGACAAATATAAAAGGTTCTATAATATATACTAGTAGTGTTCAAGTCTATTGCTATTTTAAATTTTGTTCAAATATTTCTACCTCTAATGCCATATTTAATTTCCAATTTAACTTTCATTAAATGTAATATCAAAGGCACAGATATGTGTCTCTAAAGGTGGAAATTAAAGGCATATATGTATATATTTGTGTGTGTGTGTGTGTGTTTTCACAGGTTGAATAAAGCCCAATAAATTTTTACTATAAACTATATTTAAAACATTTGAATTTTCCTTTATTTATGCAACATTATTATGTGTCTCTAAAGAGAGTAATCAAGCATAAATAATTTTTGTTTTGAAAGGATTGCTTAAAAAAAAATTGTTGCTAAAGACTATTGAAAGACAATTCAATTTGCCTCAATTTATGTAATATTTGAAGCACACCAATGTGTCTCTAAAAGTGACAATTAAAAGCAAATATATTTACTTTTTAAGGGTTTTATAGTGACAAATAAATGGTCGATATAAACCATATTTAAAAAAACCTTTGAATTAGCATCAATTTATGCAATAAGAGGTGATTATTTAATTGTCTCTAATATGCCATTGAATAGATTTAGTGACCGGATTATCTAAGATAGATATTTTAAGTGCTTAAAATCATTTAGAGACAAATAAATAAGCTTTTGAGATTAATACATATTCCACTATATCCTTTCTGTATTGCAATGAAGAGCCTAAAAGTAATTTTATCATAGTTTCTTTTGCCCTTTTTCATCTTCAAGTCTGAATCCTTCCAACTAAACATTGTTTTAGTTCTCACTCCCATTGCCATTCCCATTCATTTTATTCTCATTCCATGAACCCTGCTCATGATAAGTGGAGAGATCAAAGAGAAGCAAGAAAAGATATTTCAAAAACAAGCATAGGTTTGTGTTTTAAGAAATAAATTTTAATTTTAACTATATGACTGTGAATGAAAAAATTTATGGGGGTATACATGTAGGTTCTTCGTATACCAATACAAACAAGTTTTTAGTTTTTATATACCATAACGCAAATGTGAAACTACATTAATTTCCCTACTCTATATTTAGAAGTACAATCTAATCATTAAATTTGAAGACATATAGTTGATTCTATAACCACACCTTTCTATTGAATTTAATCTCTTTATCTCATTTCATGATTTCTGCATGCACAGAGATGCTATAGTAAGTAATAAGGTCATAACCTAACATTAGTTCTCACCTATTATTATTTTCCAAAAACATCATTTGCCTTCTTGCTGTGTTATATGCAACAAGCGCTACGCAAGTAATCCTGTGCCAATATGCCAAGAGACCCTTGGCCTTGATGTTGTTGGAAAAATCATTTTAATCAAATTAGGGTTAGAAAAAATCGTTGTAATCTAATTAGGACTATCAATTACTATTAATTGATATTTAATAAACAATTGATTGATCATCGATGATTGATCGCATGAACACATTAATATATATATATATATATATATATGATAGATCAGGGTTACCTCATCAAGATTTCACAAGCGCAAAATCCTCCAAAGTGCACACGCGATGCTCTTGAACTTTTCACCATTAATCGGTAAGAAGTGATGGCTTTTTTTTCTTCAAACAAGTTATGTGAATATTAGGATTTTCCTGTAGCCATCTTTGATAGGAATAATTCTTAGTTAAAGACCTAATCTCATACCACATATTTATAGGGTACTAGTAATCTAATAAGATTAGAGCATGTAGGGTGGGACCTATTTGGGATCTCTACATCTTTAGCAAATTAGTCCATATTAATTTTAATAATCATAATCATGCCCATTGACAAATTATAATTTAGTCTGAAGATTAGAGACATTCATATGTGAGGCCCCAATATGATATTTTGCATATCAGTCCCTCTATCAATAAATATTCCATATAAGTGGGTACAATTAGATTACCAATGGCACTATCAATAGCCAAGTACATGTGTGTTTCCTTATACTATTGGACATAAAATAATTTTTAAAAAGTACATATAATAATATATATTTATATAATAAAATTTTTTCAAAAATCAACCGTTGGATTTTCATCCAACACATAAAAAACATAATAGAGAATATTCACTCCTACAGTAGAAGTGATAGATCCCATCTTGGATAACTACAAACCGTTATATATTTATTATATAACCCAATGTGTCATTATATAGCCTCTAATTAGGAATCACCAGTTGACACCATTAAAGTAATATACTTTATACATAAGATTTAATTGCACTCTCAGATAATAAGGACTTTATGTAATAAAATAACTCTTTGGGTCCATTTGGTATAGGGGAAAGTAACAACTTTCCATGGAAAGTTAAGACTGTGAAACATTTCATGTATTTGGTGGAAAAATAAACTATGCAAAGTAATGGTCAACTTACAATTGCTTTTCCTTTGACCAAGGAAAAAGATTCATAAGGGGAGGGGGTGTGAAACAGATTACATGATGGGCTATGAAAATATGAGGCATGTAAAATTCCAATGCTACTCTTTTATAAAATAAAAATTATTCACTTTTTGTCTTGTCTTTCTTTTGACAACCCTAGCTTTAACGAAGAACTCCTCCACTACTTCTTCCCTTTCAAAACCCTAGCACAAGAGAATCTCTTTTGGTAAGCCCATATTTTTTTTATTTGTTTGAAAGAATCTTTTCATGTTGCCTTTGATGTTATTTGATTTGATAGTGGATTTTGATTCAAAACTCATTAAAAAAATTTATGCACAATACCTCTCCTTTAGGTGAGATCTATCTACAAATGGACTCTCAAAATTTATACAGGAAGCATGCCTCATTGGATCATCAAGTTTGGGTGAGCATATTTCTCATAATAGAAAAGCATGTGTTAAATACCTACTTTTGCCGGGTATATAAGAAATTTTTTAATTTGTTTATATATAAATCATTGGTTAATGTGAAAATTCAAAAATAATTAAAATAATTATTTTAATATGATCCAATGAAGCACCCATGAACATCAAATATACTCAAGCATTCACAACTGTTTTTCTTTATGTTTGTACTAGTAGCATGCTATTTTTGTGCATGTGAAAATTGAAATAATTGATGGTCAATGATGTTCATTGGGTTCTTTAGTTTATTTTATTTTTTTATACAGTTAAATCATTGTAAATGATTGAATATCATGTAATTAGTCTGTTGTTTCTAAATTTTTTTTAAGAAAAAACTAATCCTGATAATTGAGTGTATTATATAATTGGTGAAAATAATTTATTAGATTTTTATTTGAAATCATAAACGACACAATTTAACTATTCAAATGAAGATTACATGTCAGTGACTCAAAACATGTGAAACACAAGGGTCATATACACGCTTCTACTTCTACATTTAGAGACTACCTCATCCTATTAAACCATTATTATCTTGGAACTCATGCCAATTGGAACCTCTGCATAATCCTGCCATTGAACTAACAAAGTGAAACTCCGGCCTCAAAGTTAGATTTTTCAAACCCATAAAGAAATTTTAAGCCACAGGTCCACAATTTCAACTAAAGAGGCAAATCTTACTCCCATTTAGAGTTCCATGTGTGTGTGTGTCCAGAGTCACATTTATCATCTCGCTATCCATGAACTCTCTTGTTCATTTGTGCATAAGAACCCACCTAACCTCTATTTGAACCCCAAACATGTTACTTATACTATATTTCATCATTTTAATTTGTTTTCTTCTATTCCATCATCATTTTCTTTTTCTAAAATAGTAGCTTTCACACATCACTTTGAGGTAGCCCTTTCGCCCAATGGGGCAGACGCAGTATCCGACTTTTCAGAGTGGCTTCGCATCAAAGAAGGTGGTAGCTCTTTCTGTAACAAATGACCACAACTAGCTAATTCTAAGGTCTTTCAGGGCTTTAGTAAGCTCCCCAATTTGCATAAATGATCTCTAAGTATTTGGACAACTTAGTAAGCATGAATCTGGGTGTTCTAAGAGTGTAAAGGAATCAAAAATAGAGCAACACAAGCTTATAGTCAAAAGAGAGACACATCTATTGTTTTTCATGGATTAGAAAGTCACTAGAATTTTTATCATCGGCCATCATTGTTCCACAAACCAAATAACTATATATATAAACACCACCAAATACCCCCAAACTTAGATGAAAACATTGTCCTCAATGTAAGCAAAGAGAAATAAATAAATAAATAGAAAGCACAAAATAAAAGTAAAAACTCCCCTGAATGTCTCAACTAGCATCCTCTTCATCGTCATTATTTGGTGGTGGGTGTTCATGGAAGGTTGGGGCTGATGGAAAATTGAATAGCATTGGGTCCCGTGGTTGAAGCCACATTGATTGAGACAAATGCAACTTGATAAGAAAAATTGTGTTGACTCTTGTCTTTGGTTTCTATTTCCCTTTGTAAATTATCAAATTATTCTTCTATGGACTTATGAGATTTAGAGGAAGAGTGTCTCAGTAGGTAAGGTGGCCTAGAAGAGCTAGCACCTGTGTTACTTGCAAGTGGTGAATCCCAACTTTTTTTAATCTTGCTATAAAATTCTTATGGATGAGACTCTCAGGATGTAATAACTCTTCATCTTGTTGCCATGTAACACCAGCCTTTCTACATAAGGCGGTAATCAAAGAAGGATGTCCTAAACCGCCAGCTTGTTGATGCTCGCCTAGAGTGTCTAATGGATTGTTGAATGATCCTTCCGACATGAATTGATTTACCTGTGACAATAGCATATAGTAAAATTGCTCTATTTTTATTAACATCACTATGATGAGTCACTGTGTTTCAATTTGGCTCCAATGAAGCTAAGCCAAGCTTTTGTTAAGGTTATTTAATTCGTAAGTTTGAAATGATAGAGGGTCATCTCCTCCCATAGTCAATTGAGCTCCTGGTCTCCCAATAGTCTCTAGCACTTGTTCCAAATTTTAATTCATCATTTATATAAGTGCTATATTCATCATTGTCAATATTCGGGAGTTTATAAATCTATTGATGGTGGAATGATCAAATTTCACTAGTTATCCCCTTACAATGACACTTAAACTAGATTCATCCATGTTTGTATAGAATTCCCTTTACTAAAGAAACAATCATGCTGTCTTGAGTTGTTTTAACAAAGTCATCCCATCCTTGATCCCTAATAATTAAAAATATTTCATGTTGATTAGAACAACACGGCTTTAATCCTCTTTCAGGGATTAGGTTTCTCTTGACTGCCGACTCATGATATCTCTTGATGCTTCAATATTGACAAAAACGATGACGATCAAATAGTTCGGATGAAGTGGAAGCTCCATGTCTTTTTAGGAGCCGTGGTGAGGAATAATTATGTGTCTAGGGTTTTGTAGTTAAATTCTTGAATAAATACCCCCCAAACTTGAATTCAATCTCAATTCAAACAATTCACCATAAACATATTATTTAAATTAAGAATATCAAAAGCAATTCCACTCATAATGATGATTTTCCACAATTTTTTTTACATAAAAACCCAAAGAGTTCCTTAATTCGTCATGCTCCAATTATTGCACTGGAAATCATGATCTTATACAAATTAGGGCATGATGTAATGTAGCAAAAAGAACAGTGAAAAAGAAATTACCTTGCTTGGAGAAAAAGAAACATGAATATTACCAATGGAATCCCCTCAAAACTTCCAATTTCTTCTTTAATCGGCACAAAACACCAACAAGATGAGGATCTAACACTCAAGATTTCATGGATTTCAAAGGATTGAAAGTAAATAAGAGAAGAGGCAAAGTGAGAAGGAAGAAGAGAAAGTGAAAGTCTAGGGTTTTACATTTTACCTTTCAATTGGTTTAGGGTTTCATTATTTAATATAGATATAAATATATATTTTTTAAAAATTTTTGGGCCAGAGCCTAGGCGCCGTAATGACGAGTGCCTCAAGCGCTAATATCTCTGTTTAAAATTAATCAAAGTGGGTTATGGCGCCTAGGCTCCATGTAGACAATACGGGTCGCTGCCGATCTGCTTGGAATGTGCAAAAGTGGCGCACATCAACATCGCCTCCTAAGCTTAGGCGCTAAGGCAACAGTGTTGAGGCTCCACAACCTCAACCCCACATTGAATATATTTATTATTCTTTTTTTTAAAATTTTTCAATAGAAACAGGGTGCTCAGGCGCTACACATGTGGTGCCTGAGCGCCCCACTTTCTGTCTAGACCTTTAAGTAGTAGGTTTTTTTAATTAATTAATTAATTAATTAATTAATTAATTAATTATTATTTATTTATATTGTTTTTAACACTTTTGACACACCTATAAGATAGGTAGAATGGAAAAAAATAAAAATAAAAATAAAAATAAAAACTAGCACAGGTTCAAAAAAATAGAGAAATAATAATAAAATAAATAAAATAAAGGATTAGAAATGCCTGGGTTGCCTCCCAAGAAGCACTTGGTTTATTGTCCCTCACCGGATGACTTCCCTTTTTTTTATGGTGAGTTAAGGACGATGTTCGTTTGTCTTTGTCAAAACTCCCCTCAAAATATAGCTTTGACCTCTGTTCTTTAACTTTGAAAGCTCATTTTTCGGGGTGATTGATCTCCACGATGCCATAAGGAAACACCTTGGTGATGTTGAATGGTCCATACAACTTTGACTTAAATTTACCTGGGAATAATCGCAACTTTGAGTTAAATAAAAGTACCCGTTTTGCTGGCAAAAAGTTTTTGCGCAAGATGAATTTGTCATGCCAAGCTTTTGTTCGTTCCTTATAAATTTTTGCATTTTCATAAGCTTCATTTCAAAATTCTTCAAGCTCATTTAATTGCAAAATACGTTTCTCTCTCGCTGCTATGCAGTGCTCATATTCAACTCGTTCACAGCCCAATAAGCTTTTATGTTCCAACTCAACAGGGAAGATGACACGCTTTACCATAGACTAGCCGATATGTGGTCATTCCAATTGGTGTTTTAAAAGCAGTGTGATATGCCCATAATGCATCATCTAGTTTCTTAGCCCAATCTTTACGAGAATTGCTTACAATTTTCTCCAAAATCTGTTTTACTTGTCGGTTAGATATTTCTGCTTGTCCATTGGTCTACGGGTGATATGCTAATGATGTTTTATGTTTGACTCCATATTTCAATAATAGGGATTCAAATGGTTTGTTGCAAAAGTGTGAACCTCCATCACTTACTATTGCCCGTGGAACACCAAACCTTGTGAAAATAAACTTTTGAAGAAAATTACACACCACTTTACCATCATTTGTATGAGTTACTACAGCTTCTATCCACTTGGATACATAGTCGACTGCAAGCAAGATGTACTTGTTATTATGTGACGAAGGAAAAGGTCCCATAAAATCTATGCCCCATACATCAAACAGTTCTACTTCAAGCATGTTCTTCAAGGCATTTCATTCCGCTTAGAAATATTTCCCATTCTTTGATAGCCATCACAAGAAGTGATGAAAACATGAGCGTCTTTAAATAAGGTTGGCCAATAAAATCCTGACTGAAGAATTTTTGCAGCAGTTCTGTTACCCCCAAAGTGTCCTCCACACTTAAGTGTATGACAATGATGGAACAAATCTTCTATCTCTTCTTCAGGAACACAACGCCTTATGATTTGATCAGCACAATGCTTGTACAATACTGGTTCCTCCCAATAATAATGCTTCACATCAGAGAAACTTTTTTTCTTTTGTTGGTATGACAATTCTGTGGAAGAATATTAGTGCAAGGTAATTTTACATAGTCGAGATACCATAGAGGCCGATTATGAGATAATCGCAAGTATTTTTCTCATCCGGGAAAATTATCACCAATAGGCACTTCTGATGGCAACATGTCATTAGCTAACTCTAGTCGAGAAAGATGATCTGCAACTAGATTCTCTGAACCCTTCTTATCTCTTATCTCCAAATCAAACTCTTATAATAATAACACCCACCGAATAAGTCTTGGCTTTGCATCCTTCTTTTGCTAAGAGATATTTAATTCGTCGAGTGATCGGGAAAACAATAACTCTATTCCTAATCAAGTATGGCCGGAATTTGTCAAAGGCAAAACGATAGCCAATAATTCTTTTGTTGTTGCATAATTTTGTTGGGCCTCATTAAGAGTTCGACTTGCATAGTAGATGACATGGAACACCTCGATCAAGTACGTTGCCCAAGAATAGCTCCAATTGCATAATCACTTGCATCACACATCAGTTCAAATGGTAATTCTTAATTTGGAGTCACAACTATGGGTGTTGACACGAGTTTGTCCTTCAAAATAAAGAAAGCCCGCTTTACATTCTTCATCAAACACAAAAAGAGACTCCCTTCTCAAGAAGATGAGATAATGGCTTTGGCGGTCTTGGAGAAATCTTTGATAAACCTTCTATAAAAATCCAAAGATGACCAAGAAAAACTCCGAACTCCATTAAATGATGTTGAGGGTGGTAACTTTTCAATTGTTTCAATCTTTGCTCGATCAACTTGAATGCTTTTGGATGAAATTTTGTGACCTAATACTATACCTTCACGAACCATGAAGTGACATTTTTCCCAATTCAGCACTAAGTTGGTTTCTTCACATCATTTCAGCACCAATTGTAGATTATTCAAGAAATTGTCAAATGAGCTTCCAATAACAGAGAAATCATCCATAAAAACTTCAATTATATGTTCCACCATGCCAGAGAAAATGGCCATCATACATCTTTGAAAAGTGCCTGGCGCATTACAAAGTCCAAATGGCATCCTTCTGAAGGCAAATGTGCCATATGGACATGTAAAGATGGTCTTCTCTTGGTCTTCTGGAGCAATGGCAATTTGATTATAACCTGAGTAGCCATCTAAGAAGCAGTAATATTCAGGTCCTGCCAATAGATCTAACATTTGATTAATAAAAGGAAGAGGGAAGTGATCTTTTCGTGTGGCTTTATTTAACTTCCTGTAATCGATATAAACTCTCCAGCCAGTTACTTTTCTTGTGGGGATCAACTCATTGTTTTGATTTTTGACCACTGTCATACATCCTTTCTTAGGCACTACTTCCACTAGACTCACCCATGAACTCGTATGAAATTGGGTAAATTACCCCAACATCCAACCACTTTAATATTTCTTTTCTGACCACTTCTTTCATGGTTGGGTTTAACCTTCTTTGTGCTTCTACTGATGGCTTGCTATTATCTTCCAAATAAATTCGATGCATACACATAGATGGTTGTATTCCTCTAATATCGATTAATGACCATCCAATTGCTGATTTGTGCTCCTCAAGACTCTCAATAGCTTGTCTTCTTCTTTAAGAGAAAGTGATGATGAAATAATTACGGTAGGGTAGTGGATTCTCCCAAATATACATAACGGAGATGTGTTGGTAAAGGTCTTAATTCAAGAATTGGTGGTTTGTTAATTGATGGAATGAGACATATAGGATTTTGTCCCAATGGTTCAAAGTACTTCCTCCTATTTGGCTCAAAAGAATCCATCCACTCTAGATATTCTTTCACCTCCGTCTCTTCTATATCATCAATACACTCTTGAGTCAAGCTGGCCTCCAAGGAATCTTGTAATTTCACTAAGTTCCGAAGTATTACCTGCATATCATCAGTACAAAAGCAACAATCACTTGCTTGAGGATATTTAATAGCATCCAAAACATTGAAAGTCACTTCTTCTTCTTAGACCCGAAGACATACTTCCCCTTTGCACATCAATAAGTGCTCTCCCCAAAAGTAGCTAGGAAATGGTGCTCCAAGCGCATTGGTATATCTTTGTCTTCTTCCATGTCGAGTACAATGAAATCAGTGGAAATATAAACTTATCTATCTTGACAAGAATGTCTTCAATTACTCACCTGGGATGCTTCAATGAACGATCTGCTAGTTGCAATGTGACTGTAGTAGGCCGCGCTTGTCCTAAGTTAAGCTTCTTGAAGATTGATAAGGGCATTAAATTGATACTTGCTCCTCAAATCACATATTGCCCTCTCAAACACCACATTCCCAATCGAGCATGGGATGGTAAAAGCGCATCGATCCTTGAGTTTTGGGTGGCAACTTCTTTTTGCAAGATTACGTACTGTATTCTTCAAGAAGTCGATCTGCCCTCATAATCGTTAAGCTTTCCTTTTGTTTTGATAGAATTTCTTTCATAAACTTCACATAGCTTGGCATTTGTTCAAGAGCTTTAGCAAATGGGATATTAATATGAAGCTTCTTGAATACATCTAAGAATTTAGCAAACTACTGGTCGTTTCATATCTCTTCTTTAGGCGGTGAGGAAAAGGGATTTTTGTAAATCTATCTTGTGCTAATGATGCTTCAACTCGAGCTTCGGACTTGTTATGTTCAAGGTTATCTTGATCGTGCTTTTGATATATAGACTCGACTTTTTCTCCGGGGCCTTCAATTCCTTTCCACTCCATAAAAATAATTGCATTCACATTGTTCATTGCCACTCTTTCTTGATTTGCCTTTAGATGTGCTAGGCAAGTTTCCTCGTTGTCTTCTCGTAACATACCTGCCACTTGACTTAGCTAAACCTTTAAATTCCTGATTTGTGCAGACTGATTTTGCAGGCTAGTGTGAGTTTCATTCATGAACTACGTTTGAGTTGTAGCTAACTGAGCCATTGCTTCCTCCGTGATTTATTTTTCTTCTCTTGTGGTGGGTTGCCTGCTCTCTAGACAGCTGAGTTATTTTTCCAAGATAGGTTAGGATGATTCCGCTATCCTGGATTATACCTATTGGAATAGTGGTTATATTGTTGCCTGTTGAAATTCCCCATATTGAGCTTGCTCTCATCTGTCATTGTGACAAAGAAATACTAGCTGGACATTCAAAAGCTTTGATGAGGCCCATTACACACTTTCACAAGCCGTAGATGTAGTCTTTTCTGCATTTCTTTGTCAAATTATTGTTCTATAAGCGCTTTTGAGAGAGTCTGCTATTTGACTGAAAGGTTGGTAATAGCATCTATCTCATGTACTCCAGCCACCTTCCTTGAAATGTTTCGCTCATTAGGCCATTGATAGTTTTAGCAGCCATATCTTCTAGCAATTCATATGCCCTCATCAATAGTTTTCATTAAGGCTCCACCGCGGATGCATCCACTAGTGTTTTGGGTGGTGTTGTTCAAGCCTTGATAAAAGTTTTGAATCTGCATCCAATTATGTAACCCATGATGAGGACATTTTGCTTAATAATTCCTTATGTATCTTTCCCATGCCCGATATAAAGTTTCGCCTTCATATTGAGCAAAAATTGTTGATTTTCAATCGCATCTTTGCTATTTTAGGGTGGTAGGGAAAGAATTTGGCAAGGAATTTCCGAACATCCCATGTCACAGATGGAATCGGTGGCAATGAATTCAACCAGCTTTCTTGGTTTTGTCTCTTAGAGAGAGGAAATAGATGTAGGTGAACCTGCTTCATCGTTCACTCCATTATACTTAAATGTATCACAAACTTCAAGAAAGTTCATAATATGAAGATTGGGGTCTTCATTAGGTAGCCCACTGAACTCGGATTGCTTGAGTCATTTGAAGAGTCACTCGCCTTCAGACTCAAAGTTGTTCGCTGAATGACCTAGCGCCTAATCGCGAGTTTGAATGCCGATTGATAGCATCGTATAATCACGCAAAACCATAGGTTGATTGACCACCATTGGATTATTAAATACTTGCTCATTTGCTTGTACATTGTCCCCAGCTCTTGCTTCCTCAGGATTATCCATAGCTTCTGGCGATTGATTATTTGTATGTTTTTTCTCCTTCCTGTTCCTGCGACACGTACGTTCTATTTCAGAGTTAAAAGGTATGAGACTTTCAGTACCAAATTTTCGCATTCAATTTTAACAATTTTGATTAAAAGAAGAAAAACAATCAAGAATAATGAATTATGAAGTAAAACCAGAGTTTTTTTTTATCTTGATATTAATAACGAACACAATCCTCGGCAACGGCACCAAAAACTTATTAGTGTGATTTATATAATACAAGTATACACTATCACAAACAAGTGATATAGTGATAAGAGAGTATCGTTCCCGATGACGATTTGAGCTTTATTAATTACCAAAAATTACTAACCCTAATTCTACTTGATTAATGATATTGAAGAGTGTTTAATTTAGGAAAATCAAATTCATGGAAGATAGAGAGAGAGACTAAGGAGAAATCAATGTCAAGAGATTTAGGGTTTCCGAGTTCACCTAGACTAATTCCACCTAGATCATCTCAATTCAATCAATCAATGTCTGCTTCTTCAGTGTTGTCATCAAATTTCCCTAAATTACAGCGTTGAACTTTCTCTAAGCATCAACAGCATATTCCACTAGATAAGTTAACATCATCTCTGGAGATAACTGTGAACCCATAGAAACCTCATTAAGCTCTAGAAATTTATAATGGGATGCATTACAACCTCATAAATTATCTCTATCTTATGATGATTGTAACGATATTTCAACCAAGACCTAATTCACTTCCTCTAGGACTCAAATCAAATTAATAATCATGCAATTGGTGATCAAGCAATCACAAGCATTAAGTATAGATTAAAATTTCTAACATAGTCTTGAAACAAGCATCAATTAAATTAAACAAAGATGAATCTAGGGTTTCATGAAATGCGGCTACATCGTAGCCCTAGAAAAAATATTTAGAACATAATAATATGCAAGTTAGAGCATATGAATAAGGTTCATAATCAAATAAACAGAAAAACCTAAAAACTAAAGCCTGGCAATGAATCTGTGCCCAATCTTTGCTCCCTTTCTCTTGATCTCGATTCTCTCCCCCATCGTTAGTCTCAACCTTGGCGCTATACTTTCTGTTTACCTCTTGTTGTAGCGCCTAAGCGGCTGCATGCTAAGCGCCTAGGCACTAAATTTTCTATTTTGATTGTCCCCTCTTTGTTGAAACTTTGCTCTTCTTCCTCCAATTTTGTGCTTTTTACATGTTCTTCCTTCAAATCATTCTCTTTTTTCCTACAATGCAATAATAATAAGATTAGGAGTAAAATTAGTTCAAATAATTCAAATTTAATTTATTATGAGTTAAGAAAGGTCTATATATTGAGTGCAAATTAT